>NW_021683151.1:0-23323 GCF_001412515.2 Diachasma alloeum | reverse complement strand
ATAATTTTAACCAGCATAAAGATGATAATTCCTAATTTTATTCAAATTTTAAATGAAATATGAAAATTCAGCGCCGAATTACACTGAATTTTCAGTGAAATATTTAATTGCATGATTTATTTCCACCTGAATCGCATTCAATGTCACTGTCCTGAAAATTCTTGTATATATTTACCGGAATTTTCTGGTTTTCCGTTAATTTTCAGGAAAAAATAAAAGTGAAATTTATAGTTATCACGAATTTTTCCAGGGAATCTGTATTTTCAACGACAAAATTCCTTGAAATTTCAGTGGCACTTAAAGATGATGAAAAGTTTCAAAAAGTGCATCGGAAATTCTCGACAAAAATTTTTGCCTGTGCAAACGTAGGAAGCAGATAAATGAATAGTGTTGACAATATTTCTGGTTAATTCCCGCAAAAAACAATCATTTTTATGAAATCCACATCATGTTTCACGATTACGTTTTCGAATTAATTAGAAAACTAATATTTTTTCCCGTATGTATTCTTGCACTCATTTCGGTATGGATTTATTTCAATTAAAATTTTTTTTTTTTTCACAAAAAAAAGTTGCGAAGAAAAGGCCGAAATTTTATATCAAACACTTGCCCTCTGAATATTCATCGATGATTTTTTCTAACATTATCATAGACAGCAATAAGGAGGATAAACAATAGTAATTCCACCTTCAAGCGCATTTAAACAGCTTTCAAAAATTTAATAAAATAATTTTTTCTGGAATAACATGAGCCACAAATACCAAGAACCATTGGTTCGGTCAATGATGAAAATTAAAAAAATATATATACCGAATTATTTTTAACCTTCACGTACAGAACAAGATATTTTTTTTGTAATTGCAAGAAATTAACCTATGTGGAAAATAATTGAACGACAAAGAAGAAAGATAATCCGCTTGATAACAATTATCCTGTCCGGTGAATATGTTTTCGGAAAACAGGGCCTTTTCATAACCGAACAATGAAAATTCTTTTTACTGTAAAATGTTCAAATCGGGTGGAATAAGGATTTTGAATTAGACGTTAATTACGATTCCGATCAAATGTCGAAAATCTATTGATTAAAATATATATTCATGTAAGATTTTTCTTACGTTCAATTATTTCCTTCAGTTCAAGAAGTGCACTTTCATTTTTTCATACTCTCTTCTCGCATCTCCATAGAACTTTTCTTGACTGAAGGGAACATTTCTTGACGAAGTAGAAATTATCCGACCGAAAATATTCCTTTAGCCTGGCAATTTTTTTCCACGAATTTGACATGTATTCTTCAATTTTCGGTGGAATGTATCACATAAAGCCGAACACCGCAGCCTGATCGGTTGGAATTATAATGGAAGGAATATTTTTCCGGATACCACTCTGCTTTCAATTCAATTTTCTCAATTTTTGCCAGTACATCAATGACAGAATAAGTTAAAAAAAAAAGCACTAGATGTTCCGGGATGTTAAATTCATGAAAAAGCCTTGGGATATTCTTCAAAAGTCCTGTAACAAATTATTCCAATTGTGGAAATATTCGCAAAAGCGATGTCATTCTATTATTCCATTTATAAACCATTAGAGCGGCGGGAAGAAAGGAGGGGAGAAGAGGACCAAGACTCTAAATATTGTACAAATAAATGGTGAAGGGAGAATCGAAACGCCCGGTCAGGAAAGAGAAAGAATTACTAACAAACTATTTACGAGATTAAAAAATGATATAAAATTATCCGATTCACTTCGTACATTTTTACATTGACAAAATTGGATGTATATCAAGCCTGATCTGTTCTGAATCAAAGAAACGTTCAAAATGAAAAAATATATACATGATTGACTTACGTTACTCCATCATCATCTGCAGCTGTCCTCTCTTTGCGATATCTGTTCCCGTTGTAATAGAGGTGGAATCTATACCGTGCTTGTCGAATTCTAATTGGTGGCATTTTTACTACGAAATATCACATAAAAATTGGCTGATATTGTTGACAGGACATAAGTCGCGGAACAACTAACTCAGTAGTGCACTAACCAGTCTATTCTCGAGGGAATTACGCATGGCAGAGGGAATGAGACACTGACGGGGACCGAACACTGATCTCTATATAACATATTTACATAGTTATATAGAGATCAGTGGGACCGAACGAGTCGGTGCCGAAGATAGCCGAACACCGACGAGGGGTGCAAGCGCCCCTGTGCCCTGTAATAAATGATTATTCGAAAACACAAAAAAATTGATCATTCAATTTGATCATTTCATCCATGTAATAAAAAAATTAAAGTAATTTATTATTTACTCTGAGTCACCCTGCTCAGTGATTAATCCTCTATTTACAAAAACGCACTACAATGTAGTAGAGGGAAGCCGTGGCGGGGGCTAGTAAAGTGGGTGCTTCAGGTAAATCATGAGAATAATCTTTAATCACCGATATCTTTGTTTATAACTTGAAATATTGGCATTCGGAAAAGGTCACGAATCGTTCCGTTTTGCACCACCTGCCCCTACAAATGGTTAAAAGCAAATACACTTTCAACAGATCAATTTTTGGCGCGATTCAGGGCCGGTCGATCTTCTGAAGCGAAGAATTCAAGCAGAAGACTGAGTATAGCCAGAAATTATTTTGCAAAATGATTTCTAATAGTCCGAATCACGAAATATCGTATGTGAGCATTTTTCATTATAGCACATTCAGGCAAAAATTGATTTTTTCGTATTTTACTCGAAAATTAAATTCGAGAAATGATGCAAATATCAGTATCAGTATCATGCACAAATTGCACGCCCTGGCTATCTCAGAAAAAAATTTGCTATCTCCCTCACCTTCGGAGATATTTTTGAAAAAATCCCCGATGCCTTAGGTTGACTACGGGAGGGGGCGAGGGTGGTCATCGAGTGACCAGTACAGCTTTCCTCCCCCCCCCTTACAACAACAATTTTTTAGAAAATTTTTTCTGTTTGCCTAAAATTAGATATATATATTTTGAAGAAGATATCCTACAAAAATTCACCGACAAGCTAAGTCGGCCACAGGAAGGGCGGAGTACATTGCACTGAATCCTCCCACAAGAATGAGACTCCTTTATATATAAAGCCTGTGCTATATATGGTCGTCGCACAGTGCATCGGGCATAAGTGGTATGTACAAGCATAGCTCTTACGTCCCTTTGGCTCTAAGAAGACCATATGAACCATAGGGACGTCCCCTCCTAATTAATAAAGCCCCCCTCCTCCATAGAAAAAAATACCCATAGACCCATAAACCTCCCTCCTCACATCTCAGATTCCCCTTATTTATGGGTACTGCCCCCATGCATGGGGCACTTACACCCTTTAGATACTTACTGTCAGATTGAACAGTATAGGCCCCTGGACCTAAAATTCAGGGGTAATTTTTGCATTGAATAATAACCCAACGCATTCAACATTATCCTTCTGATGGTTATTTCGAGTGTGTAGACTCTAGAGAATATTCCTGAGGAAAAAAAGTGATACTGTTGTTCAGGAATATTGCAACATCGAAAAACATCGCAGCACCAGGGGCCTATACTTTTCAATCCAATAGTAGGTCGTGATTCTGGGGTTCAATTTAAAAATTTCTAAAAATAAAAAAAAATTAACATTGATGTTAGAAAAAAAAAATTCTCAAAAACAATCCCCAAATTCGTTATTTTTTATCATCCAACCAAGGTTGAAAGTTGAGAAGAGGAGTTACTTGAATCTAGAAAGTCAGTTCTAAAATTTAAGTATTTTTTTTTCTCTATGTAGTCTCCTCAACTTCAATTAATATATGTTCCAATCCCCCAAATCCACACTGGCGAAGGGATAAATACCTTACAGTATAAAGTTGTACAACCAACATTCCATATGAAGTGTCAACAATCGGAAGCTCCAGATGATTGATACGCCAGTTTCGCATTTGCATCCTCATCCCTCTATTATCTAGTGTCTCAATGGCAGCAGCATGACTGAAAATTTTATAATTTTTTCAAAAGTGTAATTTTTCAGCGCAATCCCATCGAAGTCTTTTATTCGACAGGTGGTAATAATAACTGAATAATTTTTTACAGAGGCTTTAAATCATCCCAAATGAATGTCAAATGTGCAGTGCAATGTGTAGTTGTGTTTTACTTTCATAGTAAAAACGTCCTGCTGCCACTTGACCCGTCCAGGACATCTTCACTTGTTGTTCACATATGAACGAGGAAATCTCCTGGAAGAGCATCCAACAAAGGAAAAAAATTAATGTTGCTTCCAGGTAATTCCATTTTTTAAAAACAGGGAAGGATAGGGCAAAGGGGCGTAACCGTGTTTTTTACATTGTTTTTAAAGTTTTTTCATCACGCTGCAGGTGATTGTGGCTAGTCTTCCATGTTGACGATACCCCTGGTAGAAATCTAAAGTCGTTTCTAGTTCGCCCGGACGTTACTGGGCGACTTTGTGTGTCCCGGCGACGCACGGAATAAGCTTTTGGGCAATGCGCCCACGAGCGTCCGGGCGAATGCGCCCCACAGCCGATATGGGCGAGCTCACGAATGAGGTTATGGGTGCATGTCTAACTCGTTGGAAAAAATGTCATGGAAAAATGTAGCTCATTTACTAGAAAATATTATTCGGTTTCTTCAGAACTTTCTATTAGTTTTCAGCCCATTCTATTGAGAGTGTCCCCAGTAATTTTTGTTTTTCCATTTATCCAATGGAAATGTTCAATTGAGAACAATGATGAAATTCAATTTTTTTGTACAACTCATTCCATCGAGAAATTTTCCAAGTTTTATTGTTCGATTGTTGTTAAACTTGTTGTTAAAATTCGATAAATCTTTTTTCTCCATCCAGCCAAGAATATCTCTAACAAAAAATGATATTCGACTTTACCTCCTGAATCATTCATTATCAACAATTTTTAGAGAATAAATGGCAAGGTGTGAGGGCACGTTTGAAAGAATTCAATCGAACATGTATGAAAAAATTCTATCCGTTTGTTGCGCTATTTCTACAGGAGAAATTTAATAGAAAAGTCCATAGATTTCCATTTTTCTATGAAATACGTGAGCGTAAATTTTCTAAGTTTTTTCCGCTGTATTTCCATTTGTTTCTCATAATAAAACCCAAGAAACAAAACCTTAGAAAATTCATGTCCAAGAATTTCATAGAAAAATGAAAATCTATTAACTTTTCTATTAAATATCTCCTATAGAAATGGTGCAAAAAACAAATATAATTTTCCAATAGAATTCTAGTAGAAGTCCAATAGAAATTCGATGGAATTTCTATTGGTTTTTCTATTGAATTTTTTCATAAGTGAAAACCCAGCACTTCCTCTCGAAATTTCTATTCAATTTTCATTGGAACTCTATAAGAATTCGATTGGAAAATTCTGTTTTTTTTGAGCCAATTCTATCAAAAATTATACAACTTCCCCGTCAATTTTTAAACATATTTTTGTTCATAGAAAAATGCGTCTAGACGTTGACTTTTCAATATAACTTACTCTGTTGGATTTTTTTCCATAAGAATTCTTGGCCATGAATTTTCCAAGTTTCTTCTCTCTTGGATTTTATTGTAAGAATAAAAAGAGAGCGGAAAAAAACGAAGAAACTTGGAATATTTACACTCAAGAATATCTATAAAAAAAAAACTACCGATTTTTCTATTGAAACATCTCTTAACAAAATGAGACGGTAAAGTTGCATAATTCTCAATAAAAACGACGCTAAAAAAACAATAGAATGTATTAATAGTATTCTAATAGAACTTCAAGAGAATTCTTATATAGTTCCAATAGAAATTCAATAGAATTTCATAGAGACAGCCTTAGGTTTTTCTATTAAACTTTTTCATTCACGAGTTATGTTCATTGCCTCATACCTGATTTGTTCTGAGATTTTCTGCCGGATCGCCAACAAACGGAGTTTGTCAGGTGCTGGATCGTCATTAAATTCCATTATAGCAATTAAAAAAAAATAAACAAAAAATAAAAAGACTGAAGAACGGCCCCAAATGACCATCATAAAATTTATTTTTGAGTTTGCCCCGCCATACTGCATAGATGCATAAAAAACGGGATTTTATTTGGAAAGTTGAGAGAATTTCCGCGTGTAATACGCCGAGAGCCTCAAAATTATCGAGTAATTCCCGATAGGTTCGTTGCAAACAAACGAAGGAGTCAAGTTTTCCGAGTTAAAAAATCACGAGTGCGAAGTGATCGCGAGTGATTTTTCCTGAAAAACTTGACTTCTTTTCTATGCCAGGGAACCTTGAGGGAATTACTTGATTAATTTTGAAGTTCGAGTGGTATTCGGGAGGGAATCTTCTCAGAAATGTTGGCTAAAAGAATTGCACTATGAGATAAAATTCATCTGACAGTTCCATCCAGCGGTTCACTCGACCATATCATCTTTTGTTTTCCACAGATTTAGTCAACATGAAAAATTACCGGTTGAATTATAAAAAAATATCAATAGTATTACCCCGAGTGCTTCAAAATTATCGAGTATTTCCCGATAACTTCGTTGTACACAAACGAGAGTTTCAAGTTTGGCAGGGTAAGAAATCCCGAGCGCTTGCGCGAGGGATTTTCCTGCAACACTTTGACACTCTCGTTTGTTTGCAGGGATGTTTGAGGGAAATACTAGATAATTTTGAAGCACGAGGGGTATTTGACGGATTATTTCCCAAGAACGTATCGCGGACAGTCCGGATGCCGTATTTGAAGCCACAATTCCGAGGATAAATTAAAAGCTTCCAGGTAAAAATTATCCAGGCTGACGATGGGAACAGTCTTGTTTGAGCCGTGTATTGGCGAGGCTCAATGGCTCAGGCCTCAGACAAGCCTGTTCTCATCGTTCAATCCAAGCTCAAATAAGGGTGATCAATGAGGCTTGTGGCGAGTCTCAGTTCAGGCTTATTTCAGGCTTTGGGTATTGAGGCTTAGTATGTCCAGGTTCATCTAGAACTCAACCAGTCCCCGGGAATAAAGTTTACCATTAATTTATATCCTAAATGTTTAAACTAATGACCATCATTTAATGATAGTAAAAATTTTATCATCAGGTCCACAAATATAATTATTATTTTTCGCAACATCTACCAAACTGAGGCCCAAATGAGGCCTGCAACAGTCCTTTATGCACGCAGTCACATAATTATCATTATTATTATCTTCGATTGAAAAATCAATAGATTTTTTAATTGTTCATTCATCGGGCTCATCATTCATTCTGTTTACAATATTTACACGAATAGATAAACAGAGAAACACCACTCTGTATATTTATATCCGAAAAAAATCATCACGTTGTGAGAAGTATCCGGTAGCCTAGTGGACAGCGCGCCTGACTGAGTCATAATTTTTAGTAAAAAGGACCACAAAAATAGTAAAATCTTTGAACCTCTAAAAGTTTATGGACATAAAATCAAGCCAATATCATCAGTCAGATACCTTGGAGTACACCTAGACTCGAAATTAACTTATAGCACACATATAAACAAAGTGTTACAAAAAGCCTACATGGTACAACGAAAAATATATCCTCTAATGGCCAAAGATTCTAAAGTAACAAGAAATAACAAACTCTTAATATTTAAAATGATACTTAGACCTATAATGACATATGCTACAGGGGTATGGTGTAATGCTGCACAAACCCACCTCCAAAAACTCCAAGTGTACCAAAACAAATGTCTGAGACTAATCTTAAATGAAAAACGGTACGCAAGAATTGCTGACATGCATGAATGCACAGAAATGGATATGATGGGAGAGTATATCAAACAATTAGCAGAACATTTCTACTCTAACCTTCTAGGCAAGAACCCATTATCGAAAGATTTCGCAAAACTCAAAGTGTACAATTTACCATTCCAATATGAACATAAACTACCACATGAAACACTTGATATATTCTATAATTAGTCAAATAAATTACATACATACAAGATTAATTACAATCTTGTAATAAAGAATTTTCAAATGTTGGTTTTTGCCAAATTTTTCCAACAAGCAACAAATCTGTAACCACTAAACCGCACATGTAATAAAAACCATTATCAGCTATTGTAAATACATTCAAATGTTTGAATGTACCATAAACAAAGAACAACAGTAGGTTAAACTAGTTTCTTAAAAAAATAAGTAGGAACTACGCTATCACATAAACAGTAAGAACATTTTTATATATATTAGACGTAAGCCACATATGTATAGAGATATATAAGTTGTTAATAAATATTTACATAAAAAAAAAGCGTCGAATCCCCGAGCATGCAGAATTTTTAAAATTTATAATTTCATTGTATTTCAATTTCAGGTGTGCAATAATAATTCAGGGCAAATAATGAGCAGAAAACAATGATGATAAATTTTTTTTTAGGCATTGATAATTAATTAACAATTAGAACTAACGAATCACCGCTCATCAACTATGGCGAATGATTCTACTGCAGACTATTTTGTAGTTTTCCAAAAATTAATCGATGGCTTATAAACAATTAGTAATTTTGCAAATAAATGTGTATTAACAATAACGTAAATTGTTTAAATGAAGCGCAATTGACCCTTTGAAATTTCGTAATTCAAGGCTTGGATCAGGACTTGTGATCAAGCCTTGTTCAAGCCTTAGAGATGGAGCCTGGATTCGGGTTATCATTTTTAGGACTGAATGAGGGCTCATCCAAGCTTGGGTCCCAGCCCTGATTGAGAATTTTCGAGCCTTGTTTCAAGGCTCGATGAGCCTGGTTTCCATCGTCAATTCCTACCTGGGCTAGTGTGCAATATCCGATATAATTTTCTTTTCAACTCGTCACGTAGCACCAAATACGGCATTCTGATTGGCCGTGATCCGTTCGTGGGAAATACTCAGCTGAATACCGTGTTGACTATATAAAATACCAGTCGAATTGTGCAATTCTATTGACTGAGATTTGGACGGGGAAAATTCCTGACAAAATCCATTGGTTCAAATTTCATTTTTGTTCTCTTTAGTGCCTCGTAATTAGAATTGCACAAAAAAAATTTTAACGAAAAAAAAGAACAATCTTCAATATCTCTGTCAACAATTTGTTTCGAGACCTCCGGATTCGGTAAAGACACACGAAGGAACTTTAAAAATTTTGAGGCAATATTCCATATACAAGATTGGATGATTCGCTCATGTAGATACTAGAAGCTGTTGAATACCAGTGATGTATAGAGCCCACGCTCAATATGAGACGTCAATATTTCAATCACCATCATGTGCGCCTATAAAGTTCGACGGGCACTACGGTTTTCCCCACAATTATGAGCTTGGATTTTTTAAAATTTCTTCTTCAGATGTTCGGTTTGATGGAGCGATGTCATTTTGAACAAAAAAAAGTATTCCATCTACCACTTTGAATCTAAATAACACAAATGAAGAGTCGTGAGGCACTTGGCATGTACAATTGATTGACCAGTGAATAAGGTTTTATCACAGCAGAAACCTTTAAATTGTTATACAAACCTGACACTCCCATTCAGTCCGCTATACTTGAGAAATAACACATTGAATAGTCAAAGACTCCAAAATAATGTTTTACATTTTGAATTAATGTTCAAGATGCAATATTTACACTTCCCCTTAGGTCAGTGGTACAGGTACACCTTCCCTTACATTTTCAACCATTGTCAGTGACCTCAAAGATACTGGTTACCCATAATGAAATTCGTCATGTCCCTCCTGCCGCTTAGAGATGATCAATCATAGAAACATAAGGGGTAAAATCATTCTGAAATTGTTGACTCTCAGTTATATCTCTCTATCTTAAGGGGGGGCCGCACCACTTATTTCAAGTACCAGAAGGATTCGATCGAAAAATCTGGCATTTTTTTTAGTTTCTTCTTTATGTCATAAAAAAGTGGAGACAAAAAAAGTTATTAAATTTTCATTTTTCAATAACAATTACTCTTTATTTAATAGAAAAAATTGAGTAATTCCAAATTACATACGTAGGATTCTGCCGACGGTCATATCGAATACCCAAAAAAAAAATTCGTTCAAAAATATTGAAAATCGTAGGACTAGATAGGTTTTTCCGATTCGAAAAAATCGAAAAGTGACGCTTTTCGATAGGAAAAGCGAAAAAAAAAATTGATGTGGATCTTTATCATAGAAGGCTCAACCATTAATAAAATTTAAACAAATCTGAAAATCATATTCAGAATTTCCATGCTCCATAAGCCGGTCCCTCCATGCAATTTTTTTTTCGCTTTTCCTATCGAAAATCGTCATTTTTCTTTTGTTTTGATTAGGAAAAACCTATCTAGTCCTACAATTTTCATTATTTTTGAACGAAGTTTTTTTTGGGTTTTCGATATGACCTTACGCAGAATCCTACGTATGGTATTTGGAATTACTCAATTTCTTCTATTAAATAAAAAATAATTGTTATCGAAAAATGAAAATTTAATATTTTTTTTATCTCCACTTTTTTCTGACATAGAGAAGAAACTAGAAAACAAGCAGGGGGCAGCGAGCATATGACAGCGAGTATGTGACAATGATCATTTTTTCATACTTTCTTCGCCATCAATGAATTGATGGTGTGATTCCGAATGGGATTGACATGATACAATTCTTCCTCCTTCGAATATCCCTTCCCATTTTTACAATTTTTGCTTTCTCGACCTCCAAACTTTTTCCAACCACCCATTTTGTAATTGCTGTTTCTCGTATATGTCAAAAACTACTCAACCGATTTCGCCCATCTTCAATAAGAAAAAATTTTAGTGCAGAGAGGAAACTTCATGCAAAATTTCAAATTGATATATTGATTTTTTATAAAGTGAGAGTGCTAACAAGCATTTTGAGCAAAAACAAAAAAAATTAAATATCTCGAAAAATTTGAATGAATCGGTATATATTGTAACGTGTTATTTTTGTCTTTCGACCGTTCTGCGGTTTCATTGAAACATCCAGACGAGAAGTCACTGCGAAAGCGAAGCGAGAGTCAAAATCTAGATTTTGTTCAACTATTTATTGAGTATCTTTTTGGTTTGTATTGAATCATTCCACTCCACCGTTCATCGGAGCACATCGGGGGATCTGGATGAGCCTAAACGAGGACTGGGATGAGATGCAAGAATTTAGATGCTGAAATTGGGTCTCGGAGCAACCGTTCTGCAGTCTGGGGTGGATCTGGAGTTTGAATATCCCCGCCAGTTGCGGAGTATGCAGGTTGGCCGTGTCGCGGCGCCAGCTGGTGGAGCCGGAATTGGAGAGCTCGAGCGCCGAATGAATCTAGGCGAAAATAATATTTTCGGTCCATTGTTAAAGGACCCGAAACATAAATTAATGGTTATTTATCATTATGCGGGTTGTGAGTAGTTGGAACTACATTCTTATCGCTTGGTTTTATCCCTGTGGATTTGGAGGGAAAATTAGAAATCACGTGGTTGTCCGGTGTGGATTACGGTGGAGAGAGAGTTGACGTCGTCATCACTCTCCAATCAAAAGTCTCTTCGGTGAAAGTAACAGCCAATGAGAGGGCTGGATTTTCGGCAATCGAGGAAATGTGCCATCGAGCGTGCCGAGGAGATTACTTCTCGTTTGGATGGCGAGACTGACAGTTCGCAAGTTTTTCGTGAATTATAAAAATTATTAGCGTGGTCCGACGCCCGAATTCTCGTTGTCTCCGACATCTTGCTTTGACGATTTATTGAGAGTCCCAACTTTTCCGGAGAATTTGTTGCTGAGATTTCTTCAGTTCTGGTGAGCGGTGGATCTAATTAATCGTTAATTTATTGATTGTAATAGAGATCGGGAACTCGTGAAATTAGCTTTCTTTTGGACAAACGGTTTTCGTCCATGGCGAATGACGCCATTAGATTTTTGGCTTTCGGATTTTGACGAGATCTGGTTTCTCGCTCAGCGGAGCATTATAACGGTTTCGGGAAAAATTCAGTGAACCTTTTATTTTATCAATTTACGTGTTTTCTGGAAATATTTAGGTCGGAATCTTCCGATTGAAACTCAGTGTTTCAAATATTGGTTGTAAGTAACAACTCTCGTTTCGCATTCACTTTGGGAAAATTCGGATATCCAAAGTGGAATTCTCGGGGCAATGTTTCAGCTTCAGGGAATTTTCGCATTATCGCTGTTCGTATATTAATTTATTTATTTAATTTAGAATTTTGGCATTTCCGAACAGGGTAGGAATTATCGCCGTGATTTGGAATTACAGCGTCTTTGTCGATACTTGATTTTCGTGTTGTTGTATCGTGTAGCCGTGACCTTGCGTTAGGCAGATTCACCGGCTTTGGTAATTGTGATTAGTATTTTTCGTGGTAATCCGAATCGCGTCGTTCGAGAATCAGACTACAATTTTGAATTATTTTTCTCGCAACAGTTTTCGTTGTTCTTCTTATCGATTCCTTTGTCGTGACATTAGACCTTGCAGTAACCCGGTTAGTTACTTTATTTTTTTGACTTCTTGATAGATTTTTTTCATTTATTGACTTTCTTTACATTATCTTTGACTAGCATTTTATTAATTGACGGATGACGTTGAGGGAATTGATTTTATATCGAGTTCTTAGATCTGTGTATGAAATTTGTGATTTTCTGATTGTGATTTAGAGCATAACGGAAAGAGAAATAATTCGAAAATAACGGGGTTTAATTGATGAGATAACTAATTCACATTTTGTTTCTAGAAATTGATTAAATAATATTTCTCCCCGAAAGTCTGAATCTTCTTATCATTTATTAGTAATAAGGAACCCAGTCATTTCAGGGTAATTTTATTGAGAGCGGATTTTGTGGAACCCAGCCGCCTCCGCGGTTGATCTGAGCTGTCGGCGATCGCTCTCTCATCGGTGTTTGTTTTTTCGTCTTCGATTTTGGTGAACGTTTCATACGTTCTGGCGCCCAACCTTTGGTTTGTCGTTTGGGTCGCTGAGGGCTGCGTATCTATTATCTTCCGCAGAGGTAAGAAATACGTCATAATATATTTCGATTGTTTGAGATAGGTGATATCAAGACGAGTATTTTGAAAAAAGAAAAATTGAAATCGGTTAAATCGTTTTTGAGATATTTGCGAAAAATGATTTAGAAACAAATTGCCATTCCTCGAAAACAGCTGGATCGATTGGGCTGAAATTGAGCACAGAGGTAGTTGTCATTAATACCCATAATCTGAAAAAATTTCAGATTTTTTCAAATCATTTTAGACCTTTAATTCTCGAATTTTCTAGAAGTTGACCACCAGGTGGACACCCGCACATATACACGGGGTGGTCAAACTTCGTATTTTTATGTTTCAGACCATTCTGCATCGTTTCCAAGCAAAATTAGAGAATCGAAAAAGAACGATTGCAATGCTTCCATTCGGAAGCAAAAATTCCAAGATTTTTCGATCAAATCCTTCTGGTACTTGAAAAAAAAAAGGTGCGCCCCCCTGCCCTTAATCAGAAGAGGAAATTATTGTTCACCACCAACCAAAACATTCAATAAAATCATATTCTTCATCGTTGCTGAGAGTCAAAAAAGTGATAATACCAAATGAAATATATAAAATTCAATCGTAACTAGAATTCATTCCAAGTCAGAAGTTGAATAATTATTCAACTTCTGACTTGGAAGGAATTCTAGTTACGATTTAATTCTGTATATTTCACTTCGTAATCTCTCCCACATTGTGCTCGGAGCCCTCGTCGAGAGAGCACAGAGTGGGGGAAACGCCCATTCATCTGGGAGGGTTTAGTATATTACGCTTCAAGGGCGTTAATTACGTTTTGCACATATGTGAGGTTTACAAACCTCGCCTTCAGCTCGGTTTGTAATCACACGTGTGAAAAACTAAATTTACGCCCGAGTGGCGTACGTTATTTTACATTTCAGTGTGCAGTACTGCACGTTATTTTACATTTTAGTGTGCAATACTGCACGCAGTTACTGCACGCTGAAGTGTAAAATAAATATACAAAGTGAGTTAATGAAAAAGTACACTCCAGTGACATTAGTAACGATAATTATTCGTGAATCGGAAATAATTATCCAATCAAATATACCCTCTAATTTTTGTACATGGGCACAACTCACATGCGAATTTTGGTTTATTATACTTCTAAAACCGACCACGGTTTTAGGGCTCCTAACATAAAATAATTTACATCATATGATCCATAAAGTATTTCCTGATGATTGTAACTCTATTGCTAAACTCATATTGATCAGAAAATATAATACTTTGTGGACTTGATGATAACATTCACCATTTCTTCTTAGTTGCCGAAGTATTGTGAGAGTGTACCAGTCCGTATTTTGAAAATAATAGGACATTAATTAAACATCGAGTGTTTGGTTCACATCAGTCCTGCATGAAATCAAATCGATGTCTTTCACCTCCTTCTTCATATTTGTGATATGATCGAATTTCGTCACCCCCTCCCTTCCTCATCATTTCTGATAAATCTTTTCAGGAGAAAAGTCATGAATCCATTAAATGGAGAGAGAGCGAAAGACTCCTGTGGTGAGTGAAAGGGGAGATTTTCTACATTTTTTCTTCCGTTATTATGAAAATAACTACACTGCAAAAATTAGGTGTCTGTCAGCCATCTGAATTTAAGATATCAGACAGCAAAAAACGTTTGAATTTTCAAAAGTGTCTGCAAATCTGACTGATGTCTGACAATTTCAGAAACAATTTGTGTCTGAAAACGCCTCAAATCCTTTTACCGTCTGAAAAATTTCAGACATTTATTTTCAGACATTTTTTGCGTCTGAAATTCAGTTATTTAGAAGTGATTCAGACATTCGACTCTTCAGACGTATTCTCCGTGTCAGACACTTAAGTCCATTTAAACACGAAAATTTTAGATACATCACGTGTCTGACTTGACAGTCTGACTGTACAGCCCCCCCCCCCGCTTTGAGGACTATCGAAACAATGGCAAGGTCACCATTCGGCGCATTCATACAATTCCCTAAAATCTACCAGATGATGTTGGTATTTTCTCATAACATGATCAACGATTGGAATGAGCAACGGAAATGTTTTTTAACCATTGAATTTTTAAATCGCATTGAATTTAATACTGCATGTATAGATAACAAGTTACACGACGAGAAAAAATATTAGAATTTTTGTAGTGAAATTCTGAGAAAAAATCTGGTGCTGCCCCATAGTCGAGGTACAGAATCTCGGGAGGCATAAACATTACAGGAAAGTACATTAAATTTTTTGAAGCCGAGCACATTAAAAATTTTAAGGCGGAAGCATGAACATTTCTCGGGACGAGCACATGAAAATCCAATACAATAATACAGAAAATGTTGTCATCGAAATTTGAAATATTATAAATTTTACAAAAATATAAGAGGTCTGCGAGTTATCCTGCGAGGGACGATTTTTTAAAAATATATATTTTTCCTCAATGTTTTGATGCAAGGGACGTGGGGGACGGGAAGGGGGGGGGGGTGATATCAATACCTATGCTGCTAGAATTGTGAAACGAATTTTAAAAAATTGAGGAGGGTCGAAAATCACTCTGCTGGGTACTCCGCAGGGGACAATTTTGCGTTAGAATCGTCATTTTACTTTTAAAAAAAAGTGTTTTCCCTATTTTTAGGCCCATCGGCGGGGGGGAGGGGGATCTTGTAAAATAAAAAAAATATCCATCGTCCCACCCCGGTCAAGGCAGAGTCGAATTTTTCTTGAGACGCCTTTAAGAAATTCTTGGAGGCACATGAATAATTCTCATGCGGATTCTGAATTTTTCCTGGTGCTCCCTTTAGAATAACTCAGGTCGAAGTTAGTTGTTTCCTATTTTTGGTGCTTACCACATCAATTTCTCTCGGTTTTTTTCATCCGTGTAAATATTGGGATTACGATGAAATGTTCCTTCAGTTCGAAGATTAGTTGGTGTTATAATTCATTACTGGAACAATCGAATTGAATCTAATAATTTTTGAAAATTTGAATTCAAACAGTACATCTTTAATTTTTGAAGCCTCTTTTCACATTTGCCGATAAGTGTTCTTCAAAACCTAATAAACCTCCTGAATGATTCTTGACCTGTAAGATTTCAATTTGTACTGCTCAATTCAATGAGTCATTTATCCAAAAGAAATAAAAAATTGAAAAAAACCATATTTTTGAAAAGCTTCGGATTTTTTTTTCGTATTGAACTTTTTAGAAAAAATTGCACGGTGTTTTCCCGTCTAGAAACCATACTCTGGATTGAGGAATGTATGATATTGATTTCTCAATAAAATTAAATAGACTGAGTGCAAAAACACGAAACATTGACATGATAATTTTTACCCCAACTGGACCTATCGAAAAACTGAGGTTTTTGATGGACCAATAGTGCCCAAAACTTATAAAGAAAATTAATGTGCTTGATCGCCACAGAGGCCACCCTCATTCACCCGAGAAAACTCTCCAAAACTAAACACGACCGTAATAAAACTGTCACACAGTATAAACACTTTTCATTTCACACTTCGCTGGAGCACACCATAAAAACAAACTTTTTCTCCAACGCATTATTCTTTGAAAACTTATCGTCTCTAATATTTAGTTCAAATGAAACCCTATTCTAAATATCTGGCGACGCTGCGCCTTCCTGCATGCCCTTATTCTTTTGAAAAATTTTGTCGGAAATTTCCGCTACACGTTTCGGGAATTTATATTGCATTTAATTTCCACTGAAATTTCAAGGAAATTCGTTATTGAAAAATAAGAATTTCCTATAAAAATCAGTGATAACTATGAATGTCAGTTACATTTTTCCCGAATATCAATGGAAAACCAGGAAATTCCGGTAAATATATATCTGAATTTTCAGGACAGTGACACTGAATGCGATTTAGGGGGAGAAAATCATAAAATTTTATATTTCATTGAAAATTTAGTGCAATTCGGCACTGCACATTCATATTTGATTGGAAAATTGAATAAACTCTGGAATTCTCGTCTTTAAGATGCTTAAAATTCTGGAATTTCACTGAATTTTCAGTGAAATGTGAAATTTCCCGATTTTTAAATATTCTAAATCACATTCAATGTCCTGTAAATGAATTGTCAACTAAAGTCGACTTTTTGTCCATGAAGTATCATTTTTTTTCCTATAGTGTAGATAAGGATGACAATCAAGAAAAATGCGATAGGTTGATGAGTAACCCTAATGTACACATAGAGGGTTAAGAAACAGTCTGAATAGTTTTATTCGGAATTAATGAATTATTTATTCAATATAATCAAATCCATTTTTTAAAACAAGTAAACAAGTTCATTTGTATCAACTGCAAAGAATGAAATAAAGATCTTTATATGATGCAATGAAACATTTTTCTTGGCGTAGATTCTCGGAAGTTGCATGAAAGATGACCTCGCCATTGCGTCGATAATCCCCAAAGATTCTAACGCAGTCTCTTGTCTCAGAATGTAAACAAAACAAGGGAGATTTATTTATCCTCCTACAGGAAAATACGTTCGAATATCGCAAGGGCAGTGTCATAAATTATCCCTTTGTTTTCACTGTCATAACCCACTGGGTTTCGACCGCGGGGGGTTAAGAGATGGAGGGAAAGGGGGGGGGGAGCGAGCTACACTCCAAAATGTTTACCAATAATTCCTTTATTATTCATATAATAAGAAGACAAATAACATACCGTAGGGTTATTCCGTTCTCCCGATTTCATTTTTTTTGTTTTTCCTGCATATTTCAGTCTTCAAAATAGTTTTAAATAACTCTTTGGTCGGGGGGGGGGGTAAAGTTCGATCATAGTATTAATATGAAGAAGAAGACGAAATAAAACTAGATTCAATTTTATGCTGAGCCAATCAGTCGAGGACTTGATTTATCGGGCTCATCGGGTGTACTGACATTAAACAAAAATCCTGTGTAAGTTCTGCCCATGAATACTAATTAGAGGTACACTGAGAAAATAAATAGTGAAAAATTTTCCATTTTCATCGACTCATCTTACTTTATGTATTTACTAATCCTCTGATGTGAATGGTCATTTTCTCCACTCTGTGACTTCTCGGTGAAGGGTTCGCGCGTATATAACACAATGTAAGAGGGATAGATCATATGAATACATGATGGGGTAAACCGCATTATTCTATCATTTTTTTTGGTAATTGTAAATATCTATTTTTTGAATTAGCGAGTTCATATGCGATATAATTTTTTTTTCAATCATTGAGCACATCAGTTCTAGAATCGTAGATGCAGGCAACCTGAATTCCTTGCATTTGATATAGAAGATTCTTCCTCCCCCCCCTTTCATGAATATATCATGAATATTACTGGCCGTTCGTACCCATATCTTGATATTAATTTTTCAGTGTAATTCACTTCAGCAGAGGATACAGATTTTGATGGTTACCTGCTCTCGATTAGAAGAACTTAAAAGTCCAAACAAAATAATTTGTTCTTGTCTTGAAAGCTTAATTACAAAGTCCTATTTTCTCCCATATTGAGAGAAGATTCAAACACGTAAATTTCTGAGTATCAACGAAGTATTCATAAAAAAAAACTCCATTAATATCCATTATATTGCTTAATTTGATTTTCACAATAGCTTACAAGAATGACCCTACACTACAAAAAGTACATATGCACTTCATATGTACTTTTTGTAGTGTAGTCAGTCGATCATACATTATTCGATATCCTGACTTAGAAGAAACTCATTGGCGTTTGGTTTTGATACGAATTTTCTATATTAAATCTATGTCCACTCAGCATTATAGAAGCTTTCGGGAAGTTCAAGATAAATCTGGGTGATCCATATGGCATTGTTTTAATTAGTGATGCGTGAAAGAATGGCAAGCCGAGACGCGATAATAAAGAGGGATTGCGAGACTTGACGATATAGAATGCCGCTCTCGTCTTGAGGAGAGTCGAGACGAGACGAGTTGGGTGGCAAGAAGTGAGGTAACCACGGCCTGTCGTCATTTCAAACGTATGTTATCGTAGTCTCGCTGCTCACAGAGCCTAGATGAAATTGAATATTAATTTCCTATCGAATGTTAAGGTACTTATATAGTCACTTATATACTTGGTGAAAATTTCGCAATGTACTAAAGACGCGAAATTTGAATCATATGTTGTTGAGCACATTCAAAAAAAATCTCCAAAATTTCAAGTATCTTTTCCACGCGAATTTGTGAGATATCCATTGTCAAACATTCAATTTTTGTATTTTTTTAAATTTTGACGATGCATATCTCAAAAATTCGCTGGGAAAAATACGTGAAATTTTCGGAATCGTTTTCACATGTGCTCAAATACATATGATCTAAATTTTGAGTCTTCAGTACATGGCGAAATTTTCACCAAGTATAAGGAACTGAGGAAATACATTAAGAGTATAATAAATCAAAATTTGACTTGTGCCATTTGATAGAAAGATTATCAAAGTACTTTCAATGAAAATCCCAAATTGTTTGAGTGAAGTGTTTTCGACAAACGAGATGAGTGAATATGATTAAATCGGTGGGAGATAATATTTTCATCTACAGCTTTTGTTAATATAGAAAATAAAAAAATTTCAAAAATTCATTGAAAAGAAAAATTAACAAACTCATTAATTTTATATGTTAATAAATGTATCGAGGATATAAATTGGCCTCCTGTGCCAACGGAATATAACGAAGTTAGAATTTTTTTTAGTAGGGTGATATAGCCAATTATGGAAGTGGTTTTGTACCTTCAAAATGCCAATTTTGTGGAAGATTCTTATCTGATTACCTTAAAAATAATGATCTTTTTCAAAGTATATTTTTTTATTTTTGAATTTGTGACAAAATTTCGTGTTTCAAGCGGAGTAAAGAAATTATTTTTCGAGTTCTTAGTATATGTGCATATTTTCCATGGAAATTTTCCGTTCTTTCGATTGAACATTGTTTCAATTAATTCGCACTGTCAGAAATTTTTGGAAAGTGCAAGAAGAGATGGGAATTGTGTATTGTTCCGCCTTCTCCCACCTCGATTGCAGATTATTTTTCTTGCTTAGTCGAAGTGAGTCTTCATACAAAACATACTGAACAATAAAAGTGAAGGTCCACTTCGTTATATCTAAAAATGACCATTATTTTACAATTTTTTTTAAATTCATACATTTTTTAATTTCAGAAATGATGACTTGCAACAAATTACTATTATCTACGTATTTTGAAATGAAAAGAAAAAGAAAATTGAAAAATTAAAAAAATATAATTTTCCGAAACCCCAAAAAAAGGACGTCTGAAATTTGCTCCCCCTGGGCATCAGACGAACATTTTGAAAAAAGAAAAATTGTACTATATTAATAATTGCAAGAGTTATGATTTTTTTTTAATTTTCTTTTTTTTCGATGAAAATTTTGTTTTTAACCCGTTCTTTAGTCGCGCAATGAGGAAAACCCTCGCTAAGGCGCGCACTAGATGGAGAGACCGGTTCGTGCTTCAGTCTTCTCACTTGAGTGTTTCAGTTATAAATGGTTCAGTTATAAAAAAAATTGAATTAATGCTCCTGAAGAAAAAATTCCACGCAATTTTCTTAGGTGAAGACGGGCAATAGTGTAAGGGTGGAGCAAACCAGGACCCCGGTGTGGTCAGGAGCATAATTGTTATTTACTGGGGGTTTTCGCCTGTATCGCCAACACGGAAGACTAGCCACAATCACCTGCAGCGTGATGGAAAAACTTTAAAAACAATGTAAAAAACACTGTTACGCCCCTTTGTCCTATCCTTTCCAATGTTTTAAAAAAATGGAATTGCCTGGAAGCAACATTGATTTTTTCGATCCCTTGCTGGCATTGGTTCTCATGTGCTAGCTGTTTCAACGGAATTATCCACGTTTTGGCTCAGCACGATAATTTAAATATTGCTTGTCAAAAGTGTGACCAAGTTGTTGAAAGTTTTCGACAAATTAATTAAGATGTTATTTATTGTTATGCAAACTAGAGGAAGATATTCCCTTAGATTTATAAGTTCAGTCCTATAATAATAATTACCGTTCCTCACGTTGAAAATGACATTTCCATGTGAATGAGTTGATGAAGTCGTGTAAATTGTAGCACTCAACACATAAATGAACAACAATGACAAGTAATTCTTTGCTGGACGCATGAAAAAATATAATAGAAAAACCTAGCGAAATCGCTAGAGAATATTCTTAGATTTCTATTGAACGTTCCATTAGTTTTCGGCTGATTCTATTGAAATGTTCAATAGAAAATAGTCTATCAAAAGATTCACTGAAATTAAATTTTTCTATACAAATTATTCTATTGAAAAATTTTCTATAAAATTTCCTCGGCTCGAATTTCCTATTTTTTTCTAATTTTATTTTTCTATCCTTTTTATTAAGGAAATCAAAACAGAAAAATTTGAATATTTGAGCCGAGCAAACTTTATAGAGAATATCTCAATATAATAAGTTGTATAGAAAAATTTAATTCTATTGACTGTTTCTATAGAATATTTTCTAATCAATATTTTAATTGAGTTGGACAAAAACTAATATAAAGTGTAATATAAATTCGATGAAATTATGTAGCGAATTCGTTCGGTTTTCATGTTTAATTTCTTTTCATGTCAGAGAAAAAGTGAAGAACAGCGAAAATCAAGAATATTCGATCTACGTTCATTCAAATCTCCTGCTCAATCTGCATCGAGGAGAGACATCAACGACTGTCTATTTGTGGTAAAACGCATAATATTTCTATAACGGAAAACTCTTTTGGTAGCTTTCTAGTCCATAAGCCTATGATCCTGTGATAAACAACTCAATAAATTTGCAGCAAATGATATATCAGGTTCCATCATATTGGATGCATACACAAGTGATCAAATGACTTGTTGAGATTGTACATTTTTCGTTGACTTACATTTCTCTTTATCCTTTGGTAACATTTCTTTTGTTATTATAAAGCCACTTTCCAAGAGAGTACCTATTGGGTTTGAGTTCTTTATATTGAATTTCAAAATAACATTATTTATATATTTTAACTGATTCAAATGGATACTTCCAGCCTGATCTTGTTTCTTAACTATTATCCTCAAAATATTTTTCACTGAACCCCGATCCTTCATTTTCAATATCGTTGATAGCATCTTATTTGTTGTCATTAAACTGAGATCAATAATTTATATTAAACTGGATTCAATCAGCAAATGATCCGAGGAGATCACAAAATCACGAAAACGAAGATATTTGCTTGTGTCTTTTCCAATAGAATTTTTTTGTGTCAATAGTCCAGTTTTTTGTACCAATTATTCCTTCTTGTTCCATTCTAAGGCGTTCAATCCACTTGGAGGTTTTTTTTTCTATTTTTGGGTTGTTTGAACAACTTCAACATTTGATTTTGTAATGACCGATTTTATTCATCGTGGATAACTTATCCCTTTCCCATTCCTTTTAGTTTTCACTCGTCTCAGTTTCAGATATTTTGGAAGGTTTGTGCCTGCACGTGACTCATCACGTTCACGAGATTGACCATATGCTGGTTTAAATAAAAGATAATTGATTTTATCTACACCAAACATCATATAGCTCATTTTTTAGAGATCAGTCTTCACATGCATCTCTTCAAAAACTTTAGAAATCTGTAAAATTTCAAAATCTCTGTAATTTCGGTGGCTATACCTTTCATACCAACATTCCAAATTGTCTGTCTCTCAACGTTGGATGGTAATGAAAAGAAAATACGTATTGCAATCTTCGTTTCCATAAATCAAGTATTCAAATGTAGAGCCCAAAATCCACATATTTCAGAAATCAGTATTGATGCCAGCCCTCGAGTCTTTTGAAATCTGCTAAAAGAGAGCGGGATGATTTTGTTGAACCACAACTTATAATTACTCCTTAATTAATTCCTTGTTTCAATTAATTAACTATTCTCATCGTAATTTATTTTGTTCGTCTAATTAAAAAACTTTTTTTTCCATTTAATAAGGTAAAGATGATACTCACCATTAACGATAATTCAATCATTACTCACCAGTATTATTACTAATTTTCTCCTTTTTTATAAAAAAATACCCGTGAGATTTATCCTTTCTCCATTGCCAATAATTAATTGACTTTTTGTACTGATTATTCCGAATTTTCTTCTCACCCCGTAAATATTTTCATCTCACAGCCATCTCACGGGCTTTGGAAAAACAAATGTCGATAATAAAGGCTCTTGGTTATAGAGACAAGTTTTGGTCATTGGTAAAGTAGACACCGTCGTCGTTAAGTCAGATCCCCTTACAGAAAACTGCTATTATCAACTTCACATTTGGATTTTAGCATTTTTGGGGTGTCTTTTCTGGTCAATGGACCTTCCTACCACCGACCATTCTAGTATTTCAGAG
>NW_021683150.1:0-5776 GCF_001412515.2 Diachasma alloeum | reverse complement strand
CTACTCGCAATGTTCTCACTCCGGCTTCCTCAAGCATAATCCTCAGAAGCTCCATTCACTTACGTCTCCCAGCCTTGGACTGCGAGGCTAGGAATCGGGTAACTGCAGCGGAATCAATGACACTCAGCTGCTCCAACCACTCGTCCGTGGTCAGGACCTGATCCGAGGTTACAGTGACGGGTGATCTCCCTTCCCTTCCTGCAATCCGTAGGGCTTCTGGGAAGGGGTGTACTGTCGGCGTAGGGTTGGCATTAGCTGCAGATTGGGGTGAAGGTGTCGGGGTGGCACTCGTGGCAGTGCAGGAGGAGGTTTTGGGGATGGCTCCAGTGGCACGTGGGAGTGAAGGCCACGACCCCTGGCTGGCAGAGCGACTATCCGCCCTTCTTGTTGGTGAACGTCTCTGTGGGGATCTTCCTCGATCCAGGGTGTCCCTGTTGCCGAATCTCTCCGTTGACCTCGTGTGGGACTCGCGGGTTGGCGAGCTTCGTCGGGCCTGCTTGGGTGAGGGTTCTCCTCGGGTGACGATGGGTGCAGCCTTGGTGTTGGCAGGGGGATACGTTATGGTGGGGACGCTTCTCTGAGCATGTGGAGGGCCCAATCGAGTCTGGATGGATGTGGGCTGGTGTTGTCGAGGAGTTCTAGGGGTAGTACCACGGTCGTTTGACCCTCTGGGGTGGGGCCGGAAGAGTAGGTCTCGTGCCTGGCGGTGCCTCTCATCCGTCTTTGAGCAATCGAAGAGGTCTCCAACCCAAGATCCACATACGATGCAGAACTTCCTAGAGGTGGTATCGGGGCACTCGGGGTATCCGTGGCCATACCCATGGCACTTGTGGCATCGAACGCCACGACTTCCTCTCCTAACTCCGGGGTGTTGTCCGACTCTCTCCTGGTTCCCACGATTCAGGAGGGGACGAAGCTCTACTTGGGGACTGGAGTCAGCATGCTCCCTCTTTGAGGCTGAAGGGTTGTAGCTCGGGGTGCTCTCTCTTCCTGATCTCTGCCTTACTTCGTGAACCTCGTCCAATGGATCGTCATCGGTGACGTGTAGCTCCAAAACGTCAGTTGTCTCCTCCAAGAAATTCAGGGGAGATAGGTTCTTGTTTTTCGGTGGACTTTTGGCATGAGCAGTTGTAACGGGGACAGGGATCGGGGTTTGGGGTTTGGGTGGAGTCTGGGGAACAAGGAAAGAGACTTTGGAATCAACAGCTCCTGGGGACGGAATGGTAGGTGTCCTAGGAGTGTGTGGTGGGGTTGGGATGGCTGATACGGCATGGGTTACTTCAGGCTTGGGTGAAGTGGCAGTGTTTGTAGAGATGGTGACCATTGGGTCGGCGAGCACTAGTTTCGCAATTTGCTCTCCAACCTGGCGGGTGTCTCTGTTGGTGAGGGATGGGTCGTCCAACTCGATCGCCTGTAGGGTAGGGAAAGGAGGCATCTTTCGAGGGGGGTCGCTCGTCGGCTGATTCAGCAAGGAGGTGGCAAACGTATGGAAAGCCCTCATGAATTCAGGGTAGATGGTGGCGATGGCCCAAAGCTCCTTACCATACGCTGTCATGGGGGTCCAAAGGATCTTATCCGAGGCTGTGATGTCAATGGGGGGAGGTTTTCGCCACTGAACCTCCTGTTTGTTGGTCTTCACAGGTGGGGCCTCCATGATGATCTCGATTGAGTCGTCAGCTGGCGGGTGGTTCTGGGTTTCTTCAGGGTTTCCCGTTCCCTTAACCTCGGTTTCGGTGAAAGCAGTACCCCCTCCTGTCTCTTCGGCTTCCTTGGAAGCAATTTGCTCTCCGGCTTCAAGGGGAGCAGTAATCTCCGCCTCAGTCTCGGCTTCCGGGGAAGCAATTGGCTCTCCGGCTCCAAGGGGAGCAGTAGCGTCTCCTCCGGCTTCGGCTTCAGTGGAAGCAGTTTCTCCTCCGGCTTCAACTTCAGCGGAAGCAATTTCTTCCCCCTCTATGTCGTCGTCGATGCGAGCGCTACCTTCCTCTTCCATGGCGTCTTCAAGAGGAGCACTACTTTGAAGCGCATTGTAGGCTTCAACGAGAACATTAGAGTTACCCATCTCCATAGGGATTGGGGTCGTGAGAGGGGCAGTGGCAACCTGCACGATGTTGGCTTTCACCGGCGTCTCTATCGCCTGGGCGACTTCCATCTCGCCAGGGGCATTGGCTCTTAGGGGAGCAAAGGCTTCGGGGCGAGCATCATTGGCCGGGTTCATCTCGACCTCCATGGGGACGTTATCGTTGGCCTCGTCAGGGGCATCTCCAGCGGGCATCTCCTCAATTGGGTCGATCGTGGGCTCGGCCACAGGTTCAGCTCCCTTCTCCTCCTTCTGCTTCTCTTCTTCCATTTTTACCTGTAACGGGAAATGCGCACGGAGAGTTCCGCTCAAGTGAGCAACGTGAATTTTCAAGCAAGGCTATTTTAGCAGGCACAAAGCAAACATGCAACATAATTCCTCATCTCAGGTATTAGTTCATAAAATCTAGAAAATGAGGCTCAAAGATCCAAAGGCGGTAGATACGGCTTTAGATCCTGAACAGATACTTCTCCCTGATTTTTCCCTGAAAAATCGACCAGTTGGTAACGTGTTTTGGATAACTTCTTAAAAATCACGTATGGGCCTTCAAACGGAGGCACGAGAGCAGCTGAAAAGCGCTTAGCAGCATTGGAGAGAGGGTGAGAACGGCGTACGACGAGATCTCCCTCGAAAAACTCGTGATCTCGACGGCGCAGATTATAATAGTGGGTTTGTCGAGCATGTGCTTCCTTCAACGTATGATTGAGGGTCTTACGGAGAATCTCCAGCCGTCTCATACGATCTAGCCACTCCTCTGGAGGTCTAGTTTCGATCTCGACATCCCCCTCTATCTCCCGACGAAGGGAAATAGCAGACAAAGGTTCTCGGCCAAAATTGGCAAACGCAGGTGTAATCTGCAAGGCACTATGGAGGGCGGTGTTATACGCAAAACGGAATTCGTGCAAATGTAAATCCCAGTTACGATGATCGTGATCGATAAAGGCTCTTAGCATCATTTTAAGTACGCGATTTACCCGTTCAACGGGATTCGCCTGGGGGTGATACGGAGGCGACGTTTGGTGTCGCATACCTGTTAACGCAGCTAAGGCACGGACATCTTTATTGATAAACTCAGTACCATTATCACTGAACAGTACTCGGGGAGTGCCCCAACGGGAGATGATGATATTCTCGATGTGTGTACTTATAGCTTTCCCAGTGGCTTTCCTCAACGGGATCACCTCTATCCACTTGGTGAATAGATCCTGAAGAACTAGGATATAGCAATGGCCAGATTTGCTGGCAGTGATAGGGCCCATGATATCCATGGCAACTGTCGTCCAGGGCTCTTCAACAACTCGATGTCCCATGTGGCCTCTTGGAGGGGCATTTTCTACTTTGCACATCTGGCACGTTACGCAGTGGTTTATGAAGCGTACCACATCACGCAACATACTCGGCCAGTAATACGACTGGATTAATCGTTGATAAGTTTTATCAACGCCGAGGTGGCCAGCTTGAGGTAGCTCGTGGCATTGAGCAATGGCTTGATGACGAAGTTCTCTCGGGAGAACTAGCTTCCAAGCATCGAGGTCCTCTATTTCAACTGAGATAAACTCAGAAGGACGGTGAGTATATAATTGTCCCCTGATGATTTGCCAATCGGGGAAAAATTCAGGTACACGTTTGACGTGGCGGTATTTGGTGTTATACCACTTATCGTCACTCTCGTGAATCTGCGCGATTGTCTCGCAGTCTGCACTTTCGCTCTCTGGGGCACGAGATAACGCATCTGGCACATGATGCAAAGCACCTTTGCGGTGTACGATTTTAAAATCATACTCCATCATACTGAGCGCCCATCGCGCAAGTCGGCCTGTAGGATTTTTCAGATTATGTAACCAACGGAGGCTACTGTGATCTGTTATCACTGTAAACGCATATCCCTCGAGATAGCAACGAAACTTCTGAATAGACCACAGGACTGCCAGGCATTCCAATTCCGTCACGGTATATTTCTTCTCGGCGGCCGTTAACGCGCGGCTCGCATACGCAATCACCTGTTCTTCGCCATCGATCACCTGAGTGAGCACGGCACCCAATCCAACAGTACTGGCATCGGTCTGCAGAGTAAAGGGAAGCTCGAAATTCGGGCACGCCAGTGTCGGTGAAGACGTTAGGCACTTTTTCAAGGCTGTAAAAGCATGATGTTGTTCGTCAGTCCACAGCCAGGGTTGCTGTTTGCGGGTGAGACGAGTGAGAGGTTCAGCGATAGTCGCAAATTGTGGGATGAACCGACGGTACCAGGACGCCATCCCTAAAAATCGGCGTAATTGTTTGATATTCTTGGGAGCAGGGTAATTAAGAACAGGCTCAATCTTCTCGGGGTCCACTTGTAACCCAGCACTATTAACTAGAAATCCGAGGTACTGGACCTGCGAGCAACAAAAGTGACTTTTCTCGCGGTTGATGGTGAGTCCTGCGGTTCCCACTTTCTCTAAGACCTCTTTAAGGTATTTTAAATGCTCATCAAAGGTACGTGAGACAATGATAATGTCGTCAAGATAGACGAAGACGTTAGGATAGAATTCTTGACCAAGAAGACGATCAAGAAGGCGCTGAAAGGTAGCTGGCGCATTGGTTAGGCCATATGGCATACGTTGGAAGTGGAATAATCCACGTCCAGGGCAGATAAATGCAGTAATTTCTTGAGATTCCTTATCAAGAGGAATTTGAAAATACGCTTGACTCAAATCGAGTGTCGTGATGTAATGTGCATGGCGTAATTCATCCAATATCCCAGTCATGTTTGGGATTGGATACGCATCTTTCTTAGTAACGGCATTGACTCGGCGGAAATCAATGCAAAATCGATACTTCCCATTCGGTTTACGAACCATAACGATTGGGCTGGACCAATTGCTTTTGGACCGCACGATGATGTCGTACGCCAGCATCGCGTCGACTTCTGCCCACATGATCTCGCGAATTGCGGGACTCACTGGGTAGGGTCTTTGCTTAATAGGGGGACTATCCCCCACGTCAATACTATGAGACGTAAGTGAAGTAACTCCCGGTTTATCGGAAGCTTTCGGAAGATATAACTCCAGAAATTCTTCTAGCTTTTGTTCCTGCGTTTTCTCCAGGGTACGCAACCCATTACAAACAACAATACTAACTGCTGATTCCGACGGAATAAATTCGTGACGCTCATCGGGAGTTTCCCGATAATACCACGACTGATCATAAAAATCAATTACCATTCGGGCGCCTACGAGGAAGTCCATCCCGAGAAGGAAATCTTCAGATAAAGTGGGCATCAACAATACCTCAAGACGCGTGGTTCGACCAGCAAGCTCAGCATAACATGTCGACATGTGTCGAATACGCTCGATCTGACTACCGGCAAGAATAACACGCTTCTCAGGCACTTCATAAGACGCGATTCGCGCCTTTTCAAAAAGCTTTAATCCAGCTGTACCAGCAAAGCTACCAGTAGCACCAGAGTCAATCAAGGCTCTTATGCGATATCCTCCGATAACAATATCAACGTGAAAGGCAAGCGGTCTACGCCCCGCAGAAGCATTTAAAACGAGGGTTTCTCCTGGTGGAGGTTCAGGAACCATTAATTGATGGGGATCAAACTCTACTCGAGAGAGATCAATCGGCGGATACGCAATGTTATTATTTTTAGATAATCCCGGGGAAGGAGACAGGTTTCCAGGAGACGTGCTTACCGGGTTGGGCCGTCTCGACGTT
>NW_021683149.1:0-1042 GCF_001412515.2 Diachasma alloeum | reverse complement strand
AAATTTATTCCTTAAGTTTAATCGCGCTGTGAAGTAAAATTCATCGATTGTATTTCTCTCTGAAATGAAATAAAATAAAATCGATNAAAAGTGATATCCGAGTGAATATTTGTGACCTCGCGCCGACACATTGCCGAACACCCATAGACGTTGTGTTGTGTTGGTAACAAATAGAGACTACAACAGCCTTTATTTTTCTCACAAATTTATTCCTTAAGTTTAATCGCGCTGTGAAGTAAAATTCATCGATTGTATTTCTCTCTGAAATGAAATAAAATAAAATCGATATGGTAACAACAGCAGCTGACATCCAGACAACTCCCACTGTAACGACAGCAACGGCTACAATGAGGCCCAAGCTCATCGCAAGGCCATTCGACCTGGACAAACCCGCGCTATAGTTCGCGCAGCTGGAGACACAGTTCGCTGACCTGGAATACGTCACCGAGTCAGATAAGTACAACAAAACGGTACCGCTGATCGACACTGCTTACGCGGCAGAAGTTAAACATTTAATTGTCTCCAGACCTGCAACAAATCCATACCAAACATTAAAAAACGAACTAATCAGATGTTTCACAAAATCCAGGACTGCGAACATCATCCAATTGCTCGAAAGGGAGAGCATTGGGGATCTAACTCCGTCGAAGCACCTGAAACATTTAAAAAGTCTTGTTCCAGGCATTGACGACGAGGTCCTGAAAACGCGCTGATTGTCTGAACTCCCCGAGCAGATGCGAGCTACACTCGCCACCCAAGAGAACGCTTCCATTGATGATTTCGCGAAGCTAGCAGACAGGGTGCACGAGGTATTCAACCCGAACAGCATCGCAGCAATCACCGGCTCGCCAGCCAACGCAGTCAACACGGCACTCCTCGAGCGAATTGAGCAGCTGACGGCGACCGTTGCCGCCATGCAAATGCGCGACCCATGGTCTCGTTCACGAACACGTCGAGACGGCTCACGGGGTCAGCATAGCCACTCGCACCGATGCTCCAACTCGAGGAAAGTATCAAAGAATTTTGACATCTGCTGGTATCA
>NW_021683148.1:0-1769 GCF_001412515.2 Diachasma alloeum | reverse complement strand
TCGAAAAATTCAGCGAGCCAATTTTGATGAAAAAGGAAAAAAAATTATATTCAGAAAGAAAGGAGTTCATGTGTGCATAAAAGTTGAATGTTTGATATTTAATTTACTTTAAAAAGAACCATTTAATTTCCTTAAGATGAATCTGTTGATTGAACAGAGCTATAATTATTATTTTTGCTTAAAACTGATTAAATTTTTTTCATTTCATTCAATGAGTAAGATTTGATAGCTTATGGTGATTGTTCCATTATATTTTTTTCTATTATTTTATAGGTATTATTGAAGATCAGGTAAACGTTTTGATAATTCATGAAAATTTAGCAATGGGATTTTAAGTACAAACCAAAACAATTTTAATTAAGGAAAAAAAGAGCTATTATTCGTGAGACAGTGAATGCCCGGAATAAAATTAGTATTAGTATTTAATGTTCTTGAAGAGAATTATTTGAATATTAGAAGATATATATGTATTTTTTTCCACAAAAAATACAGTTTACGTTCCATTGTTTGTAAGAAAAGTGAACTCTGTGTATTAGTATGTTGAAGCTTATTTGGTTATGTTAAAAACAAGACTTGTTCATTGTTATGAGACAGGGACCACCAATAAAAGGATTTATTGGAAGAATAAAAAAGTTTGTGGAAATTATTCTGTCTCAATGACAGGCATTTTGAGATTCAAGACTGGACTGACAATATTGGCGCTCAATTGGCTCTATCTTGGCAAGGTGTTTTACAATCACTTGGGCCACGATTGGTTACGGTTCGTGGGCCAATCTTGCTTTCCAGTTTTGGACCAATCCTTTATATTAGACTTGGGCCATCCTCGGTTGCCAAGAAAGGTCCCAATCTTGGCGGTCAAGGTTGGTTCGGCGTTATCATTTCTGGGCTTAGCCATTCATGAACCGATCCTGGAAGCCAGTCCTGGGCCGCGACTAGCCGAGGGCGAGCCGATCTCGAACCAAGCTTGAGCCTATTGTCATTTCTCGCCTGGGNAGATGCAGCATTCCTAATCTTTAGCTCGAGCCTTGGATATCGATCATCAGAACATCCGGATATCAACATCCGCGGGAGAATAACGTTCGATTCTTTAAAACCAGTAAATTCACGTGTCGATCCACGATAAAAACGAGTAAAAATAAAATATTCAGTTGAATTAAAAACAAATAGTTAAATCCTCGATGTTTGGAGGTAATTTCCAGTTTAGTTTCGGATTGAGGGATTTACGGTTAGAGTCATTACGGTTTAAGTAAATTTACAGTCAAATGTATTTACCGGTTTAATAGATATTTTATTAGTTTCGCGAAATCTGAGTGGAACGAGTCTCCACCGCGGATCGTGGCCGATAGACTGAACCTCCCGGTGAGATATCGTATTTCCGTTGAGTGTTAGTTGCTGATCATCGAGGTTGAGCTGAAATGCTCACGCTCCCTAGCTTACGCATTTCGTGGGGTTATTGGGCTCACTAGTACGGTTGGAAGGCCCTGTGGGTGAATTTAGGCCTCTCGCCTGCATGGATTGCCATGGCCCATTTTAGATTTACGGTTTTGTTAGAGGTGATTCCCCAATAACTCCCGGGAGAGTGACAGCTACGAAATATGCACTCACTCAGTGAAAAGTGCATTCGCGTTGATAAAAGGCGAACAACCNTTCATTTCGTTTAGTAAATTCCGGTTAAAATTCAGTTCCAAACAATCTTCAGTCAAAGGGGATGAAGTGTCACCCACATAAAATTATAACTTATCTTAAGACTCTATATTCGGAGTTGAAAT
>NW_021683147.1:0-1353 GCF_001412515.2 Diachasma alloeum | reverse complement strand
TTCAAGAAATTTGTTTGAAAAATGCGCATACACGTCGAAGCAATCGTTATACACTCTGTAAATAGGCAAACATTCCCAGCATTCATGATTAATTTATAAAACTCCACACACGCTTTCTTCAAAATTGTAACATCGAGTCTACAATAATGTAAAATTTCTTTAGNGAGTAACCACTCAATGGCTACTTTTGATTGCGTTTTTCCTAAACGATAACCGCCCTGAGGTATAATACCTATCTGTTTTCCTTTCAAGAAATTTGTTTGAAAAATGCGCATACACGTCGAAGCAATCGTTATACACTCTGTAAATAGGCAAACATTCCCAGCATTCATGATTAATTTATAAAACTCCACACACGCTTTCTTCAAAATTGTAACATCGAGTCTACAATAATGTAAAATTTCTTTAGGGAAATCAAACTGGTAATTTTCGGCTACACGTTCATTGTACCAAGTTAAGAATTTTTCTCGATCCTGCACATTCATCGTATCCGCGCCATAAAATTTTCTCTCAGGTATAGGCCCAACATATTCGTGATTCTCTCGTTTATTGAAAAAATGTGGGAAATAGCCTTTTGCAATATTTCCTAAACCAAAGCCCTTCGGTAAACTGGCTAAAGCCATATGGAAATAATTCAAACTATCTATAAATTTATTTAACAACTTAATTATTTAACAACTGCTTTAATTTCGCTGTTTATCCGACGCATAACATCCCTCAGAATCAATTGTGAGTTATAACCTTTCGCGTTGTGAGCAATACAGACTACTTTTTTATACGCCTTACCCATTGACGTGATGTAATTAACAAATCCACGCACAGGATCCTCACCATCAAAAACATGTTCTCGAGGATTACACACACTGCATGGGCACTGCATTCCAAGATTCTCCTCAGTTTTCATAATGTCGTCATCGTTCATGCCAGCACAGAAGTCGCACACGGCTTCAGACACGCAAAGGGTTGGTATGTGTATGTTGACGTCATCAGTTCCTTGCATCACCTTATCTTGTCTCGTCTCAAAGTCATAGAAAACGAATGCCACGAGTTTCTTTTTTTATTTCTTCTTGATTTTCAATGTAGGCATGTAGCATAGATGGGAATGGTATTTCACACAACAAGTGAGGTAAGCCGGACTTTGAAAGCCAACTTTGAAAGAAAAAAGAAAAAGAGTATTTTTTCTAAATATTAGAGAATAATTTTTTTTGCGNCCAACTTTGAAAGAAAAAAGAAAAAGAGTATTTTTTCTAAATATTAGAGAATAATTTTTTTTGCGCGATTTTTCTTCCCCCCCCCCCCGCCCCGAAGAAAATATGAGGAAAGTTTGTTGATTTTTCATTATTTTTTTATTAG
>NW_021683146.1:0-1369 GCF_001412515.2 Diachasma alloeum | reverse complement strand
TCAATTAGGGAGGGGAGAAATTAATTTTTGAATGAGAATAACTTGTCCAGGGTTACTACACGATTTTAAAATTCATTCCTCCTCTCCTAATAGAAATTATTAAGGGTGTCCGCACTTTTTTCCTTTGGAAACAATCTTTTGGAAAAAATCTCTCGGAAAAATACATTTTTTTCAAAATTACTTGTGAAAAAATTTTTTCCGGAAAATTTTTTTTCTCAAGTAGTTTTTTCCGGAAAAAACTACTTGAGAAAAAAAATTTTCCGGAAAAAATTCTTTGGCAATTTTTTTTTTTTGAAATAATTTTCCGGTATTAATTTCTTTGGGAAAAAATAACTTTTTTAGGGAAATAATAACTTATCCAGTCACATTTACTTGTAATTCTTTCTTTTTTCNATTTTTTCCGGAAAAAACTACTTGAGAAAAAAAATTTTCCGGAAAAAATTCTTTGGCAATTTTTTTTTTGGAAATAATTTTCCGGTATTAATTTCTTTGGGAAAAAATAACTTTTTTAGGGAAATAATAACTTATCCAGTCACATTTACTTGTAATTCTTTCTTTTTTCATTGCGGAAAATAATAATTGTTGATAACTGTAAATATTATAATAGTCAAAAAAATATTAATGTTAACTAAACCACTGTAAATATTATAATAGTCAAAAAAATATTAATGTGACCGAATATCACTTGAATTGTGTTAATGGAAATAATTTTGAGCTCACGAAATTCTCAAGGATACATATATATTTGGGTATTAGCCACGGCACAATATAAACACTACACGAAACAGTGTCATAAGTGAGGGAAATTAATCTCCAGTCGATTGTCGCTATCCCTTCCAACGTCAATTTTACTATCGCACTATTCAATACATTTCCAGCTAAGATTCTATTTTTTTTTCTGACATTTTTTCCAAGGTAGTAAAAAAAAAGGAATTAAATTCCGGGAAAAAAAATTTCCCAAGTAATTTTTTCCGAAACAAAAAATTCCCAAGTAATTTTTTCCGGGAAAAAAAATTTCCCAAGTAATTTTTTCCGGAAAACAATAATTCCGGGAAATTTTTTCCGGAAGTTTTTTTCCTTAGGGAATAAGTGCGGGAACCAAATTAAGCAATGAAACCGCTGTCATTTATTTAGAACATAATTCTCCACCGATCGATATTGCTTNTTGAAAATTCATTCCTCCGCTCCTACGTGAGATTAAGGAATAAAACCGCTGTCATTCATTGAGAATTTAATTCTCGATCGATCGGCGTCGGTTTCATTCCTTTCTCTCAATTAGGGGGGGGGAGAAATTCTTTTTCCAATCGGAGGAGCCCCTCCGGCTCACTCGACATCGGAAAGCCGTTCGGGGTTTCTCCGCGCTTTTGAA
>NW_021683145.1:0-1807 GCF_001412515.2 Diachasma alloeum | reverse complement strand
GCTCCGATGCGTTTATCGGGACACTCGATGCAGATAGAGAAAAATAGTTCAAAAGAAAAATATTTGCAATCAAATTTCTCATATTATTGATTTTTTTACATTTTTTCCTACAACCAGTAGTTGATGAGATATTGACGCCATCATGCTGCGTGATCGGGCAAATTACCGAGAACGCTTTTGTGTACCGTTGTTTTACGAGTAAACAATTGGAGATACAGGAAAAAATGTCGCATAATAGTTGATCCCCCATAAAAAATACACACTTTTGATTTTTTGGTCTTTGGCCTAATCTCCATTATTTACAGAGATAGAGCTCGTTGTAATACTGATAGTTGTTGCCCCCCACGACAGTCCTATGTAAACTGTTAGGTCGCGTTGTCAATGTTAGTGGATTCTATGTTTGTTGGGTCGCTGCTCACGAATCCGTCGGTTGATTTTCCAAAAAATTGTCCCTTNTAGTTTACATAGGACTGTCGTGGGTGGCAACAACTATCAGTATTACAACGGGCTCTATCTCCGTAAATAATGGAGGTCAGGCCAAAGACCAAAAGATCAAAAGTGTGTATTTTTTATGGGGGATCAACTATTATACATTTTTGCCTGTTTCTCCAATTGTTTACCCGTTAAACAACAATAAACAAAAGCGGTCTCACTCGAGCAGCCGTTGCGACCGGACGTGTTTTTCAGTCTCTCCGTGTAATCGAAGTGTAACTTTGTCATGCCGCTTACTTAGCGGCTTAAATCATCAGTTAAAAAAAAAAAAAAAAAAAAGGGAAAAGTTATAAACTAGCGAGTATATACGCAGTGTCAAGTTTATAATAGTAGGAGTGCAATTAGTGGGTCCGACAGGACTGGACCTACTAATCATGGGCTCGCAACCCAAAGATCCGACAACAGCAATCTCAAGTCAATCCATCGTAAAGCAATCCTACGTCTCAGCAGTCAAAGCCACAAGCAATTTCCCCTTCGAGAATGCAATTCTCTTATCAAAAGTCAACGATGCAACAATTGAAGACTACCTCCTTGCACTTAATAAAGTCATTCCGTCTTCAAAATTCACTTCTGCCGACTCTTATTCTCAAACTCAATTCATTATTTGGCTCGATAGCCAAACAACAGTCAATGAGGTCATCAATTCTAAGAAGCATATTGTCGTAGCCCAGCAGAGAGTTGAAATACGTCCCTTCGTCACACGAAACAAAAGAATTGTTTTCACGCACTGCTTTCCCTCAGTCGAGGACAGTTTCCTGGAAGGGGAATTATCCAAAGCAGGTATCAAAATATGTTCACCAATAAAGACCATTCGACCCAATTGGAAAAACAAAGATCTATGCTCACACATCACCTGTCACAAGAGAGAGACGTACATTGATCCAGACGACTATGCCAAACTACCAACTCGCATAACATCAATTGTCCATGGTAGACAAATACAAATTTTCATCCTGTCAGATGTCACCAAGTGCTTTCAATGTCAAGAAGAGGGACACATCTCGAGAAACTGTCCTAATAGACCAGAGAATCGAACCACCGACAATCCCCCATCATCTTTCCTCACCNACACTGCTTTCCCTCAGTCGAGGACAGTTTCCTGGAAGGGGAATTATCCAAAGCAGGTATCAAAATATGTTCATCAATAAAGACCATTCGACCCAATTGGAAAAACAAAGATCTATTCTCACACATCACCTGTCACAAGAGAGAGACGTACATTGATCCAGACGACTATGCCAAACTACCAACTCGCATAACATCAACTGTCCATGGTAGACAAATACAAATTTTCATCCTGTCAGATGTCACCAAG
>NW_021683144.1:0-2015 GCF_001412515.2 Diachasma alloeum | reverse complement strand
ATTCCAATTTTAATTTGTTTTTTTGGGTTTCGGAAATGATTTTGGAAGCGCGGCGATAAATATGGGAGGTTTTTGAGTCGATGGGAGGATTGATGGATGACGTGTCTGATTACCGACATGAAAAAAACCAAAAACGAATGAAAAAAAATAATACTTTCAATTTTAATTTCTTTTTTGGGTTTTGGAAATGATTTTGGACGCGCGGCGATAAATATGGGAGGTTGGTGAGTCGATGGGAGGATTGATGGATGATGTGTCTGATTACCGACATGAAAAAAACCAAAAACAAAGGGAAGAAAATAATAATTTCAATTTTAATTAGTTTTTTTGGATTTTGGAAATGATTTTGGAAGTGCGGCGATAAAGATGGGAGGTTTTTAAGTCGATGGGAGGATAGATGAATGACGTGTGTGATTACTGACATAAGAAAAACGAAAAACAAAGAAAAAAAAACAATAATTCCAATTTTAATTTGTTTTTTTGGGTTTTGGAAATGATTTTGGAAGCGTGGCGATAAATATGGGAGGTTTGTGAGTCGATGGGAGGATTGATGGATGACGTGTCTGATTACCGACATGAAAAAAACCAAAAACGAATGAAAAAAAATAATACTTCCAATTTTAATTTCTTTTTTGGGTTTTGGAAATGATTTTGGACGCGCGGCGATAAAGATGGGAGGTTGGTGAGTCGATGGGAGGATTGATGGCTGATGTGTCTGATTACCGACATGAAAAAAACCAAAAACAAAGGGAAAAAATTAATAATTTCAATTTTAATTAGTTTTTTTGGATTTTGGAAGTGCGGCGATAAAAATGGGAGGTTTTTAAGTCGATGGGAGGATAGATGAATGACGTGTGTGATTACTGACATAAAAAAAACGAAAAACAAAAAAAAACAATAATTCGAATTTTAATTTCTTTTTTGGGTTTTGGAAATGATTTTGGACGCGCGGCGATAAAGATGGGAGGTTGGTGAGTCGATGGGAGGATTGATGGATGATGTGTCTGATTACCGACATGAAAAAAACAAAAAACAAAGGGAAAAAAATAATAATTTCAATTTTAATTAGTTTTTTTGGATTTTGGAAATGATTTTGGAAGTGCGGCGATAAAGATGGGAGGTTTTTAAGTCGATGGGAGGATAGATGAATGACGTGTGTGATTACTGACATAAGAAAAACGAAAAACAAAGAAAAAAAAACAATAATTCCAATTTTAATTTGTTTTTTTGGGTTTTGGAAATGATTTTGGAAGCGCGGCGATAAAGATGGGAGGTTTGTGAGTCGATGGGAGGATTGATGGATGACGTGTCTGATTACCGACATGAAAAAAACCAAAAACGAATGAAAAAAAATAATACTTCCAATTTTAATTTCTTTTTTGGGTTTTGGAAATGATTTTGGACGCGCGGCGATAAAGATGGGAGGTTGGTGAGTCGATGGGAGGATTGATGGATGATGTGTCTGATTACCGACATGAAAAAAACAAAAAACAAAGGGAAAAAAATAATAATTTCAATTTTAATTTGTTTTTTTGGATTTTGGAAATGATTTTGGAAGTGCTGCGATAAAGATGGGAGGTTTGTGAATCGATGGGAGGATTGGTGGATGACGCNATAATACTTCCAATTTGAATTTCTTTTTTGGGTTTTGGAATTGATTTTGGACGCGCGGCGATAAAGATGGGAGGTTTGTGAGTCGATGATAGGATTGATGGATGACGTGTCTGATTACCAACATGAAAAAATCAAAAAACAAAAGGAAATAAATAATAATTCCAATTTTAATTTGCTTTTTTGGGTTTTAGAGATGATTTTGGACGCGCGGCGATAAAGATGGGAGGTTTGTGAGTTGATGAGAGGATAGATGAATGGCGTGTGTGATTACTGACATTTAAAAAAAACGAAAAACAAAGAAAAAAAAATAATGATTCCAATTTTAATTTCTTTTTTTGGGTTTTGGACGCGTGGCGATAAAGATGGGAGGTTTGTGAGTCGATAGGAGGATTGATGAATGA
>NW_021683143.1:0-1215 GCF_001412515.2 Diachasma alloeum | reverse complement strand
CCGAATGCTACCTGGAGACATGTCAGTGGAAAGGAGAATCCAGCTGATTAAGCCTCCAGAGGCATATCACCGAGCCAGCTAGAAGATCATCAACTGTGGTGGTCAGGACCTGAGTGGATCAATCAGGATCCTGAAGAATGGCCACAATCATCAATCGACGCCCCAGCTATGGACATCCCAGAAGTGGCCAGAGAAGCAAAACCAGCACCAGCACATCCAGTTGCAATTAAAATCAACGAAATTGCAGAGCTACTCAACAGATATCAGACGATGGCTAAATTGCTAGCCATAACAGCTACGGTCAACAGAGCTATTGACAGATTCAGGAGGCAGCCAACGCCCCCGGGACCTATCTTGACAACAAGAGAACTCAACGACGCGAGGTTATTTTGGGTAAANAGGACCTGTCTTGACAACAAGAGAACTCAACGACGCGAGGTTATTTTGGGTAAAGATAACCCAACATAAATACTTTGGGCCAGCCATTCGAGTACTCCAGAGAAATCACCAACTACCGAGAAATCATCAACTAGCCAAGCTGACACCCACACTAGACAACGAAAGGATCATGAGACTTGGGGGACGCCTCAAGAACTCGCAGTTAAATCCAGACGAAATTCACCCAATAATCTTGCCTCGCCAATCACGCCTCACCACACTAGTCGTCGAAGAAGCTCACCGCAAAACACTACACGGAGGAACTCAACTCACCTTGGCCGACATACGTCAAAGGTACTGGATAATCGGCGACAGAGGCACAGTTAGAGCATATATTCAACGCTGTGCCATCTGCACCAGACACCGAGGAAGACAGGCCCAGCAACAGATGGGTCAACTACCAGCAACGAGAATCTCACCAGCAAGAGCATTTCTCCACACAGGGGTGGACTATGCAGGACCATTCGCCATCCTCAAATGGAGACCAACGAATGCACAACCAGGGTCAGTGCACATTGCAGTTTTTGTGTGCTTCACCACATCAGCAGTTCACCTAGAGCTAGTCACCAGGCAGACAACGGACGCCTTCATCGGAGCCTACAAGAGATTCACCGGAAGGCGGGGTATTCCAGCTGTCATGTACAGTGACAATGCCACTACCTTCGTGGGCGCAGCAGAGGTCCTAGAGAAAATTTACCACCGAACATCCAGAGAAAATCAGCAGGTTTAGGCTGCTCTCGCCACCAATGGGACTCAATGGAGCTTTTCACCACCACG
>NW_021683142.1:0-78238 GCF_001412515.2 Diachasma alloeum | reverse complement strand
TACATCCATGCTACATCCATGCTACAACATGGATCCTTATTCGCCAGGGGCGCTCCGGCGTACTTGTCCCCTGTTTTCTGGCTTTATCATACCTGCTTGTATCATACCTTACATCGGAGTAATTTTCGTGGCGACATCTCAGCGGCCAGTAACGGGATCAGACCCACGACGACATACGAATCCAACCGAACTCCCGATGACGTGGTATTTCTGTGATGATTAGAAATGTAAAATAATTCTCTCTCAATGACTCTGGTTATCGGTTGATGATTTCCCATCTCGTAATTATTAAAAAGACTGCAAAACGGTCGAAATTCAATCTATTAGTTTTGTAACGAATTTAACACGATTCAAAATATTCAACTATCCTCTGGGTATTACAGACGATTTCAAAAGAATTTTGATGATCAAGGCATTTGTTTTCATTCATTGACCATTCTATCTCACCTTCGCGCATTGTATTCATTTACATATATCGAACATTCGTCGTGAAGAACTTACCTTAAGTAATCCATTCACAACAGTTGTCAATAATCAATGTTGAACACGATAATATAACAATTCCAAAAGAGAATTGGCAAATGAATATAAAATAATACCTGATAGTGGTTATAGCATACAGCTAAGACGCACACCAATTCCATATTTACTCACGAGGTAGCGCCTACAGCGAGTACTAAGGGCGCATACCCTCCCAGTGTTTCAGGCGCTCCGAGTAATCGAGATACGCGGTAGCGTATCGGCCAAGAAAAGTTATGACTCCGATTGTACAAAATATCAGGTCGAATGTACCGTGTATCTATACACAACAGAACGTATCCCTCCACTACCTCCGAATGATTGACATTCGAAATAATAAAAACAGGACGACATATCGGAAAAGTGTCCATAGTTACATTATATAAAACGCCTATCAACTTTTCAGCGGTGTAACTATCGTATTTTTTGGATTAACAGTTAAAAAGATACGCGCATAGCAATGGGTTGATATTCACATTCTCGCGATTCAGATTATAAAGTGTCAGAAACAAGTTACAACGTTGGCAGTGCCAGTCCAACTGAGCTCACATCCAACGTCGAAGTGTTGCCACTAGTGTGTTTAAATGTGGTTTGTGATGATGTATTGTTGAAGAATCACGGGAAACGTTTTTTCTCACTTTGAATTGAATATTAGAGTGAAACAAAAAATTAATAATATATTCAAAATGAAAAACAAATGTTTTCATAAAAATATCTATTAAATGAACATTTTGTTCAGCTGTTCTTGAAAGGAATTCCATCCATCTCATCAAAAAAACCTGAAAATCTTGAATAAATAATCAAAAGTTGATAGAGACAATGAATCTGGAGGAAAACTGTTTGTTTCCCTTCAATTATCAATTGAAAGAATGTTTTATCTTGGGAAAAAATAAATGAGTTCAATTGAAAAGAAGAAATTTCTCATGATATGAAAACAATTCCGTGCTTGTTTTGAAAAAATTAGTGAAATCTCCCTAAAAAACAAAAACAAATGTTTTTATAAAGAAACTGCGCTCAGAAAGAGTTTTGTTTGGTTTTTACTGGAAAGTGGCCATTTTTAAAAAATACAAATAAATGCAAAAGAAAATCAAGTCAGGAATGTCAAATAAATGGGTATAGTACACGATCGGATTTCTATACGAAAAAAAGTTCTCGATAGAAAAAGGATTTTTTAAAAATTCTCCATAAAATTGAAAATCAGTAGGAGCAAGGCCAACGTTCTTGGCGCAGATTTTTTCTAGTCACTGTCTATATCAACCTAGTCCTCCTTTTGCTGATACGCGCCAAGGACGTTGGTCCTGCTTCAACTGATTTTTTATTTTATGGAGAATTTAAAAAAAATCCTTTTTCTATTGAAAACTATTTTTCTTATAGAAATCCGATCGTGTACTATACCCATTTATTTGACATTCCTAACTTGGCTCTCTTTTTCATTTATTTGTATTTTTCAAAAATATCCACTCTCTAGTAAAAACCAAACAATTTTTTCTTGGTGCAGTTTTTTTACAAATACATTTTTTTTGTTTTTAGTGATCGACTTACTCTGCCGGGCCTAAAGAAGGTTCACTTAAAAAAGATCACTTTGTAGAATTCGCCGAAGGTTTAGATAGTTGCTCTAACGGCAAATATCTCTAGAACACGTGTCGCATACTCAAAAATAAGTGGGCCAAGATCTCACATCATAACATGATCCAATACGTTCAATGGCAAGATAAAATCGACAATGCTCTCTTGCAAATCAGTCCAATTTCTGTTTCCACTGATCCACTCGTAGTCCTATATATCAAAAGAATGGATTAATAGAACAAAAAAATTATGATCAACTGATGTGCATTTTTTCAACGCCTACCATAATGAACTAACAAAAGGTAGATCTCGTCTTTCAATATTGAATCTTCTGTATAATTAAAGAGAAAAAAAAACTTTTAATTCTGTGCATCGCTCACACATCATCCTTGTGCAGCACCACGAACCCCAGCAGCACGTCTGGCAGCGTTTCTTGCTTCACCTCTAAGCTTATTGATTTTACATTAATGACTCGATTCATTTTCGTTCGTTTAAAAGAATTTGGGAAGTCCTTCCTCACAGTCACTGAAAAAAAATATATATAGACAATCACACATGATACAGATGCATACATCGTTGTTGAACACGTGATACATGTTGGACTATATACGATGATAATTGGAAATGACCTACAAATGACGATAAATTTCAATTAGAAAATTCAAAGGGTCAAATTTTAGGTTCCAATGATTTTCAGATGGCGACTGTTCTACGTCTATTTCATAAAGAGGATAGAGGAAAATATCAATAAGAAGTCATTGTAGAGGGGGGGGGGGGATTTGATCATGTTTAAAAACTTTCAATGGATTCATTCACTCGATGATTCCTTATAATTATGAGAAAACTGATAAGCTTTAGATAGGCTTTATTATCCACGTAAAAAGATTTTTCCTTCTAGTGTAATTCGATTTCTAGTTCACGAAGTAGCCGTTGAGAGAAATATGGCAAATAGTTTTTCACATAAGTGCAGAACTTACCTTCGATTGTTTTATAAATTTCAGCATTCAAGGCTTGGTCAATGGGGAGATTTTCTTCATGTGATTTAAGAAATGCTGTGTTTAAATCGTGCTAAGTACCCTCCGATGTTATTGCAGTTACCTTTGACTATGTTGACCACCAGTTGGTAATGAAGTTTTCTGAATAGTAGAGTAGATCATGATTGCCGATCATCAATCAGTAATGAAGTTTTCTGAAAAGTAAACAGGACCGGGATATCTCTCCTGATAATGAGCATGGTACAGATATTATATCCTTAGCACGATCGTAAAACTACATGTGCTTTAAGGGGTAACGGAACCGACCACAAAAAGACGTTTACTAAAAACAAGTTTTCTTGGGTTCTATGCAATGAGAATCAATGAAACTTTTTCCCCGTATTGAGAGTAGCGGAACGCATCGCTCTCTTCTCATGCTTTTCTTATTTATGCAAAAAGAAATTGCAAATTATTTAATGGCAAGGACCAGGGCAAGGCCGACACCATTTTATTTGTAGGAATCTGCCAAGTCATGGTAGAAAAACCAATTTTTTGTAGATTTTTCTTAGCCGATGGCTATTTGAGCATGCGAGCATGAGAAGAGAGCGATCCAGGGAGGTCCAAGGCAGAGATTTTGAGTACAAAAACGTTCTTTTGTTCCATAATTTTCGTAAAAACTTGTTTATGATGATTGGGTGGTATCCAGGAGGTAACATGTCCTTTACAGGGCACCAATTTTAAGAGGGAAGTACTTTTACGAGTCAGAAGATGATGTAGAATGTTTCCATACCATTATTATTTATTTATTTCTACTTATTTATATTTTATGGGATTTGTACTTTTCACGTACAAATTCCAAAAAACCACGGGAACCTGCAATACCGATAGGGGGGACCCCTAACCTCTACGTGCCACGGGTTCCGTTACCACTTAAGGGGGGGGCGGGGTGAAAAGTACAAAAGTCCATAAAATATAAATTAATGGATATAAATAAATAATAATGGTATGGAAACATTCTACATCATCTTCTGACTCGTAAAAGTACTTCCCTCTTACANTTTACTTCTGTTTGAGAGGAAAAAGGCGTGAAATTTCAAATTTCACTGTAAATTTAATGAAATTCAACACTTTCAACCCTCCTGAACTGGCTAGATCTCTTACATCTCACTTGCACTGCAGTGGCGCGCCGCTCTACGCGCCAGTTCAGGAGGGGTTAACCAGCATGTGAAGAGAACTTCAAGTTACTTGAATTCTCATTTAAACGATGAATATTCTGTACCAAATCACGCTGTTTTTTTGATTGATAAACAAATTAGAATTGCTCAAATCATTTAGGCCACAGGAAAATAGAATGATTCAGCTTCCTCAATGGTGCATTTACTGGGGTTTCCTTCAAAGTTAATTAGAATCAATAGTGAGAATTATGAGAGATTCTGATATTTTTGAACTTGAGTATGGAAGAATCTGAATGCAACATCGTGAAAATGATAATTAATTGTTTCACTTTGAACAAATAGTAACAATATTTAAATTAAAAATTTCTGACATGATTAAACAAAAAAAGCTTTGACTCAATATTCCATAACTGCAAATAATAAAAATGATGATAATTATGTAATATTATCTGAATCATTTGAATTTCAGACTCTCAAAAAAGGATAGAGCAGAAGTCAAACAATCATTTAAAATTTTAATTTTTGATTTGGTGCTGAAAACATTAGGTGATGATGTTCTAAGCGTGGAATTATATTGATGTAATGAACAACGGATTAATTGAATTAACGAGTGAACTAATTATAAAAATTTATATGAGTGTTCACCAGAAATCTACTCTGGCTTACGTTCGAGGAGAAAGTGGATTATAATTATGATCGAACTTTTATTCAGTGAGCATAGCAATTAGCACATGAGCAAGTCATTTATTGCAATATGAAAAATTATCAAAATAAAGCTAATAAATTGGGACATTATTTTCATCAGTTGCGTTGCTTTTTGCAATTAGAATGATTATAAACAATGAATTGAAGAAAAGAATATTGAATCTGACAGGAAAAAGGGCATAATGAAAGGGGTGGCGCTAGTTTTCTAGAAGTTGCAGCTAACTGCGGCGCCTTTGATTTTTACTCCTACTTTTTACCCCTCGGAACGTACTGCGGAGACCTTTTAAGGGGTAACGGAACCAACCACAAAAAGACGTTTACCAAAAACAAGTTTTCTTGGATTGTATGCAATGAGAATCAATGAATTTTTCCCCGTATTGAGAGTAGCGGAACGCATCGCTCTCTTCTCATACTTTTCTTATTTATGCAAAAACAAATTGCAAATTATTAAACGGTAAGGACCAGGGCAAGGCCGACGCCATTTTATTTGTAGGAATCTGCCAAGTCATGGTAGAAAAACCGATTTTTTGTAAATTTTTCTTAGCCGATGGCTATTTTCATGAGAAGAGAGCGATCGAGTGAGGTCCAAGACAGAGATTTTGAGTACAAAACGTGCTTTTGTTGCGTAATTTTCGTAAAAACATGTTTGTGATGATTGGGTGGTATCCAGCAGGTAACATGTCCTTTACAGGGCACCAATTATAAGAGGGAAGTACTTTTACGAGTCAGAAGATGATGTAGAATGTTTCCATACCATTATTATTTATTTATATCCATTTATTTATATTTTAAGGGCTTTTGTACTTTTCACGTATAAAATCCAAAAAACCACGGGAACCTGCAATACCGATGGGGGGACCCCTAACCTCTACGTGTGACGGGTTCCGTTACCACTTAAGGGATAACGGAACCGACCACAAAAAGACGTTTACCAAAAACAAGTTTTCTTGGATTCTATAAAATGAGAATCAATGAAACTTTTTCCCCGTATTGAGAGTAGCGGAACGCATCGCTTTCTTCTCATCCTTTTCTTATTTATGCAAAAAAAATTTGCAAATTATTTACCGGCAAGGACCAGGGCAAGGCCGACTCCATTATATTTGTAGGAATCTGCCAAGTCATGGTAGAAAAACCGATTTTTTCGTAGATTTTTCTTAGCCGATGGCGATTTTCATGAGAAGAGAGCGATCGAGTGAGGTCCAAGACAGAGATTTTGAGTACAAAAACGTACTTTTGTTGCGTAATTTTCGTAAAAACTTGTTTATGATGATTGGGTGGTATCCAGGAGGTAACATGTCCTTTACAGGGCACCAATTGTAAGAGGGAAGTACTTTTACGAGTCAGAAGATGATGTAGAATGTTTCCATACCATTATTATTTATTTATTTCTACTTATTTATATTTTATGGGATTTGTACTTTTCACGTACAAATTCCAAAAAACCACGGGAACCTGCAATACCGATAGGGGGGACCCCTAACCTCTACGTGCCACGGGTTCCGTTACCACTTAAGGGGGGGGCGGGGTGAAAAGTACAAAAGTCCATAAAATATAAATTAATGGATATAAATAAATAATAATGGTATGGAAACATTCTACATCATCTTCTGACTCGTAAAAGTACTTCCCTCTTACAATTGGTGCCCTGTAAAGGACATGTTACCTGCTGGATACCACCCAATCATCACAAACATGTTTTTACGAAAATTACGCAACAAAAGCACGTTTTGTACTCAAAATCTCTGTCTTGGACCTCACTCGATCGCTCTCTTCTCATGAAAATAGCCATCGGCTAAGAAAAATTTACAAAAAATCGGTTTTTCTACCATGACTTGGCAGATTCCTACAAATAAAATGGCGTCGGCCTNTAATGGAGTCGGCCTTGCCCTGGTCCTTGCCGGTAAATAATTTGCAAATTTTTTTTGCATAAATAAGAAAAGGATGAGAAGAAAGCGATGCGTTCCGCTACTCTCAATACGGGGAAAAAGTTTCATTGATTCTCATTTTATAGAATCCAAGAAAACTTGTTTTTGGTAAACGTCTTTTTGTGGTCGGTTCCGTTATCCCTTAAGTGGTAACGGAACCCGTCACACGTAGAGGTTAGGGGTCCCCCCATCGGTATTGCAGGTTCCCGTGGTTTTTTGGATTTTATACGTGAAAAGTACAAAAGCCCTTAAAATATAAATAAATGGATATAAATAAATAATAATGGTATGGAAACATTCTACATCATCTTCTGACTCGTAAAAGTACTTCCCTCTTATAATTGGTGCCCTGTAAAGGACATGTTACCTGCTGGATACCACCCAATCATCACAAACATGTTTTTACGAAAATTACGCAACAAAAGCACGTTTTGTACTCAAAATCTCTGTCTTGGACCTCACTCGATCGCTCTCTTCTCATGAAAATAGCCATCGGCTAAGAAAAATTTACAAAAAATCGGTTTTTCTACCATGACTTGGCAGATTCCTACAAATAAAATGGCGTCGGCCTTGCCCTGGTCCTTACCGTTTAATAATTTGCAATTTGTTTTTGCATAAATAAGAAAAGTATGAGAAGAGAGCGATGCGTTCCGCTACTCTCAATACGGGGAAAAATTCATTGATTCTCATTGCATACAATCCAAGAAAACTTGTTTTTGGTAAACGTCTTTTTGTGGTTGGTTCCGTTACCCCTTAAAAGGTCTCCGCAGTACGTTCCGAGGGGTAAAAAGTAGGAGTAAAAATCAAAGGCGCCGCAGTTAGCTGCAACTTCTAGAAAACTAGCGCCACCCCTTTCATTATGCCCTTTTTCCTGTCAGATTCAATATTCTTTTCTTCAATTCATTGTTTATAATCATTCTAATTGCAAAAAGCAACGCAACTGATGAAAATAATGTCCCAATTTATTAGCTTTATTTTGATAATTTTTCATATTGCAATAAATGACTTGCTCATGTGCTAATTGCTATGCTCACTGAATAAAAGTTCGATCATAATTATAATCCACTTTCTCCTCGAACGTAAGCCAGAGTAGATTTCTGGTGAACACTCATATAAATTTTTATAATTAGTTCACTCGTTAATTCAATTAATCCGTTGTTCATTACATCAATATAATTCCACGCTTAGAACATCATCACCTAATGTTTTCAGCACCAAATCAAAAATTAAAATTTTAAATGATTGTTTGACTTCTGCTCTATCCTTTTTTGAGAGTCTGAAATTCAAATGATTCAGATAATATTACATAATTATCATCATTTTTATTATTTGCAGTTATGGAATATTGAGTCAAAGCTTTTTTTGTTTAATCATGTCAGAAATTTTTAATTTAAATATTGTTACTATTTGTTCAAAGTGAAACAATTAATTATCATTTTCACGATGTTGCATTCAGATTCTTCCATACTCAAGTTCAAAAATATCAGAATCTCTCATAATTCTCACTATTGATTCTAATTAACTTTGAAGGAAACCCCAGTAAATGCACCATTGAGGAAGCTGAATCATTCTATTTTCCTGTGGCCTAAATGATTTGAGCAATTCTAATTTGTTTATCAATCAAAAAAACAGCGTGATTTGGTACAGAATATTCATCGTTTAAATGAGAATTCAAGTAACTTGAAGTTCTCTTCACATGCTGGTTAACCCCTCCTGAACTGGCGCGTAGAGCGGCGCGCCACTGCAGTGCAAGTGAGATGTAAGAGATCTAGCCAGTTCAGGAGGGTTGAAAGTGTTGAATTTCATTAAATTTACAGTGAAATTTGAAATTTCACGCCTTTTTCCTCTCAAACAGAAGTAAATGTCCCCCGCCTGAAAATTACTACTGAACTGTACATGACATTTAAAATTTTTTTCCAACACTATAATTACTACTTACTCATAATTATTAGTGAATATTTTTAAAATCTTCTAAAAAAAATAGAACGTCGACTGTTCTTAGTATGGTCGGAAAATTGCGTTTTTCGTCACTGATGCCCGATAAATGCACGGAGGCTGTGTTGAGAAGGGGTAAATGGCGTTTAGCATACCAGGTCTGTAAAGCGAGGTACAGGTATGGTAAGTGAGACTTAGCATTCCTTGGTCGGTAAATTTAGACAGTTTCTAGATGGGTAACCCACAAAACATTCGTAGGGATACAACATGAAGTGAGCCATTATAACTGTCACTTACATGAAAACTCGGCGGATCGTACAATCCACTGAGATGCGCCACCGCCACTGTCGATGGTGTCAATAGTAGTTATTTGCTAGGGAGTACGTCGCCATATTGGGGTTATATTGTCATATCGCATCGATTGCATCTTATTTCGAATAGATTATATATATTTTTGAATGTTCTTGACAGAATTTAGAATGTTCTTGACAGGCGGAGTTTTTTTGTTCAATGTTTTTGATCGACAGAAAAGAAAAATGAAATAAAAAAAAATAGCAGTTTATTTTTGGAGCAATAAATAATCCCCCACCCCTTCCGTTGCCGTTTAGCTCGACGGTGAGTCTTTTCCGCTAGTTTGAGCAAATTTTCCTTGAAAAATTTGGGGCAGTAAGGGGTGGGATTGTTCGACGAGGATTCTCGATGTACGACCCCCCCCCCCTCATTCCCCCGAATTTTTGAAAAAAACTCGCTATAGTTTCCGAGATATTCTTGAAAAACTCAAAGGCAATTTAGATTTTTGTCTATTTTGTCATGTAAGTATTTTTTTTTATTTTGTCATTTATTTTTTCTTCAGTGGGGGGGGGGGGCGAAGCCAACCCTTCCCACCGGGGCCTGCGACCCCTGGACCCCTCTTCTGCGCCTCCACCCGACCCCACCCCCTCCCTTTCATCGGGCCTTCGTGACAAAAAATAGTATATGTCATACGGACCGTGACGTCGGTTTGCGATTCGTGTGAGTTAGCAGCACTCATCGCAAACCTCCGTCTACGGTCCTAATGACACAATATACTATTTCGGAGACCACGACTTTTGTTGCCTCCGGATGGAAGCTTTGTAATCATGATTTTTTTCGATTTCTGAATTTTAGGTGGAAATGCCTAGAAATGTCACGAAACGTGAATGTGCGCATGTGTGTTCATATGTCCAGAACTGTCCCCATAACTCGAGAATTATTGAGGCTTAAATATGCTGAAACTCTGGCTAATTGGTACTACTCAGATGCAAATTTGTGCTAAATTTCAGCTCGATCTTTTGAGCGGTTCATGAGATATAGCGATTCTTCGACAATAGTTTTTTGTCGATATCGCCTGGACCGATTGGATTCTTTTTTCAAAATACTCACCACGATGATACCTATTTAATTGGATTGAAAAAACACCATTACACTCTGAGCAATGTAGTTTTATTCTCGTTTTTTCATTTTTTCCTTGAAATTGCTTGTTTGCACGAAAACTTGGAAAATAATCGAGATAGAAACGTGAAACTTAGTATGATTTTAGGTTTCATGGTAAGAAAGTTTGGGATGCTGGATGAACGAAATCTTTTGCTCAATATCTCTAAAACTATTTGTCCGATTTCATTTTTTTTTCAAAATATGCGTTTTCATACCATTTACCTAGATCCAACACAATATGGGTACAATCCCATTGAAATTTTTCGAGATATCGTCGTTTTTGTATTTTTTGCTCGGAGTTCATTTTTGCGCCCTATGACATGGGTAAAAATCAGAAACATTTTGAAACTTTGATTTCTAGTTAGGATTGTCAAGGAACATTCCTATATCAAATTGTAGGTCTATGTATTTGATAGTTCTTGAGATTAAATAATTCACCTAAAATTTTTGAGAAAAAAAAACGCATCTATATTTCAACGTCCATTTTCACAGCAGGATTATTGAGGAAGCCATATAACATGAATATTGTTGCATGAAATTGCAAATTTATTTTGTAGAAATAAGGGAAAATGAGTGCGATTGGCCTTAATATTTTCAAAAAATGGGAATCTGTATGCCTTAATTTTTTGAAAACATATATTGGGATCCATTCGGAAGCCTATTACTAATGAAATTTCGTAGAAATGAAAATAGGGGAAATATACGTGGAGAGTAGCTGTTAGAAATCAATCACGATTTGATGAGCCGGGTGGTCGGAAGGAAAAGTGAGGTTCGGTTTTACAGGTTGATAATTAGCCGGAGGTAATTTGATGAGTTTCCTTTAATAAACAAATAATTATGCACTGAAAATTACACAACACAGAGTTTAATAAATAGATGATTTCCGAGTGGACTGTATACGAATTAACAAAAAAGATGATATTCGATATTGTCTGATAATATATACGATAATTTTCCGGCACTTTCACTCGATCAAGTTCGATGGCGTACTAAAGGATACGACACGTACGATCGTCCTCGTACGTGTTCGTCGATGCCCGAAAGTTGCCGAGCGAGCAAAATTCGACATTTAGCCCGACTGAGGGATGATTTTCAACAGTAGCAGTCATATGTAATCTGTCAAATGACTTCTGTCACACTGCCTGTTTATTTAACTAATTTAATGATAATATAATTTTCACTCTAATAATAATTGTTTCTGAATTGTAACGAATTTTTCCCATTTCAGAATTTCACCAAAATTTAATTGGATGCCTAAGAATATTCTTCTGAAAGTTTGAGCCATTTCCATTATTCATTCCTAAGAATGTCGAAAAAAAAGCAACTATTTGCAGAATCTCGTTCGAAAGACGCTGATTATCCGTGCTTTATTTTCGAACTTTTCCTAGCCAATTCGATAAAGAAATTGGACCATTGAAAATCTGTAAATAAGAAGTATTTCGATGTTTTCATTTTACGGATAAAATGTAATATTCGTTGATTTTCGGATATACCTGAGTCTTGGGTTCATTAAACATAACCTCGAAAAACAAAAAATGACTGGGAAAAACAGGAGATTAATTTTGTTGATTCCACCCTTGGCATTCAAGTTAATCTAATTATCAATCACTCCAATTATTTTGTCAGTTCTTAGCACTTATCACTGACAAATAACTTCTGAATCAACTCATTATAAACAAATACGTGTATAGAAAACATGCTCTGATGTACTTTATGCTTGCACGGTGTTTTTTTCTTATTTGGGGCTAAAAGTCCACTTTTAAATTAGCGCGCATTTTCTTGAAACATTGAGGTATCTGTGGGGGGAGATACATCCGCCGAATCAGAACTATACACGGCACCGATCTGTACACGGAGCGCCACTGTGCACAGCAGAACTGTCTATAAATGAAATAGGGCACGGGCGAAACTGTCCACGAGGACAAAGTTTCTACAACGCGCCAAGCCGATAAACCAGCATCGGTATTGTAGGAATCGAATACATTTATTACCCATAGAATAAAATTGTCAGTATCAATTTCCGTTACCTGATGGCGCTAAAAGATTGGAAAGATGATTTTCGTGGAATATCCAGGGCTGTACCACCTGAACTCTTAGGTAAAAACTGAGTCTCAGGCTAATATAAACCAACTCCATAATTGATTGCCTCATTAACTCAAATTATAGGCTTACAGAAAAATGGAGTTGGGCAAAAAAATCATGTAATTATTGCTCATTATCAAGTAATTAATGAAGAAAAATGAGTCATGATCACTTTTGTGATCAATATAAATTTATATTTAATTATCACTTCAATGATTGAAAAAAACTGTTCTGTTTTTTTGTAATAAATAGTGGAACGGAATTAATGATGTATGAATTAATCATGTATTGACGGGAAAAGAAGTGTTGACACGTCTCTCAGGAACACATCTACACTCAAATGCTGTCGCCAAACAAACTTGTTTCACGTCGTTGTCCTCCTTTTACGTTGACATTTTCGCTTAACTGAATGCTCCGCTTAACTGAATGCTTAACTAAAAAAGGCGACTCCGCCTCCGGCAGTCCTCACTTCGACCTCGAGGCAGCGCCTCGATCAACCTCAAGCCGCGACAGCAACTCAACGTCGCCCACGGAAACAAACCGTTATTTCAAAGCCTCTATTCTAACGCTACACGTAGCACTCGACATCAAGTTATTCCAAAGTCTATTTATACTATTAGTATTACATTATTATAATAAATATTACTCTTGTTGCTAACTGTGGTGATTCGTTTACACTGGGGAACCTTCCAATAAGTCTAAAATGGTGACCCCGACGTGATTCCTGTGGATTACGTTTTGCCCGAAGATAACCCCCATCCAGTCACGTGTCACCGCAACAGTCGTTATAACCAGTCATGCCGCTCACCCATTCACCGACTGCAAATACTGGGGAAATGACTGCTCAACAACTAGCAGAACAACAACAACAATTATTATTGCAACAACAACAAAAACAGCAGCAGCAACAATTGTTGGCACAGCAACAACAGCAACAGCATCAACAGAATTTGTTGGCACAACAGCAACAGCAGCAACAAAATCAGCAAGTATTNAATATAAATTTATATTTAATTATCACTTCAATGATTGAAAAAAACTGTTCTGTTTTTTTGTAATAAATAGTGGAACGGAATTAATGATGTATGAATTAATCATGTATTGACGGGAAAAGAAGTGTTGACACGTCTCTCAGGAACACATCTACACTCAAATGCTGTCGCCAAACAAACTTGTTTCACGTCGTTGTCCTCCTTTTACGTTGACATTTTCGCTTAACTGAATGCTCCGCTTAACTGAATGCTTAACTAAAAAAGGCGACTCCGCCTCCGGCAGTCCTCACTTCGACCTCGAGGCAGCGCCTCGATCAACCTCAAGCCGCGACAGCAACTCAACGTCGCCCACGGAAACAAACCGTTATTTCAAAGCCTCTATTCTAACGCTACACGTAGCACTCGACATCAAGTTATTCCAAAGTCTATTTATACTATTAGTATTACATTATTATAATAAATATTACTCTTGTTGCTAACTGTGGTGATTCGTTTACACTGGGGAACCTTCCAATAAGTCTAAAATGGTGACCCCGACGTGATTCCTGTGGATTACGTTTTGCCCGAAGATAACCCCCATCCAGTCACGTGTCACCGCAACAGTCGTTATAACCAGTCATGCCGCTCACCCATTCACCGACTGCAAATACTGGGGAAATGACTGCTCAACAACTAGCAGAACAACAACAACAATTATTATTGCAACAACAACAAAAACAGCAGCAGCAACAATTGTTGGCACAGCAACAACAGCAACAGCATCAACAGAATTTGTTGGCACAACAGCAACAGCAGCAACAAAATCAGCAAGTATTGCCTCCATTAGTTCCTTTTGGTATTGACGCACAAGCAACTGGTGTTATCGCTGCTGGTGCATCTAGCATCCAACGAAATGCCGTTCCACTGATGATGCCAGTCAACCACGCTCAGTCACTTGGGTACAATGAAGCTCAAATCATGGCCGTCACCCAGTTCAAACTACCAGATTTTTGGTCCCATGATCCGGAACTTTGGTTCATCCACATCGAAGCCCTGTTCACCACCAGAAACATCAGAAGTGACCAGACGAAGTGTGGAGCTGTTGTTGCTGCCTTGGGCTCGGATGTTCTCAAGGAGATGTCCCACGTTCTCAGGAATCCACCGCCCACAGATACGTATATTAACCTCAAAAGTATACTTCTCAAACATTTCACTGACTCAGTTGATCGCCAGTTACATAAACCGTTGAAAGAGATGCAACTTGGCACACAAAAGCCGAGCCAGATCCTAAGGCAAATGAAAACGCTCGCTGGCAACAAAGCAAGTGAAGAGCTCATTCGCAGTAGATGGTTGGCCCTGTTGCCTGATACTGTGTCCAAGCTCCTCAAGGCAGTCTCTAACAACTCCACACTCGATCAGCTCGCTGAGGCAGCTGACAGCTATATGCAAAATCACACCAGCTCCCAAGTCCTGTCAACCAGCTTCCAGTCCATGGCTCTCAACAACCAGCCAATGCGATCCAGTGCTCAGCAACCCATGACCTTCATTCCTCAGCCCATAGGAGCTGAAACCCAGGTCATGGCAGCCAGTCACATGCCATATCAGATGCAAAGCAACAGCAACATTGAGGTGAGACTGAGCGCACTGGAGAAAACATTGGAAGTTCTGGCTGCATCAGTCAGTAGTCTGTCAGCCAAGCTTGCAGGAAACCACGACAGAAGATCACGATCTCGATCTCGCACCCCAGGACTATCTGATCAGCACTTCTACCATCGCAGATTCGGTACCAAGGCTGTCAGATGCCTCAAGCCTTGCACCTGGGTGCCTACCAATCAGGGAAACTAGTTGAGCTGTCGTCAGTCCAGGCGGTTGGCGGCAGCGTTCAAAACATTCCACCGATCAAAGAGCAGCGTCTACATGTCTACGACAAATCCTCTCACACCAGATTTCTTGTTGACTCCGGCTCCGTCGTATCTGTTATACCACGAGCTCTTGTCAAGCAGAAGCTGCAATCATCGGACTTCAAACTCTACGCTGCGAACTCCACCAGTATCACAACCTATGGACATCAACCAATCACACTCAACCTCGGTCTTCATCGACCATTTACCTGGCCTTTCATCGTTGCTGACGTTCCGTCCGTAATCATCGGGGCTGACTTCATTGTTCACTTCGGATTGATGATAGACCTCAAGAAACATCGTCTGATCGACCCTCTCACTTCATTATCAACAACTGGAGAACTCGTCGAAACCTCAGTGTTCAGGATATCTACTGTAGACCAACACGTGCTTCCTGACAGTTTCCCTGAGGGTAAGTACGCAGCACTTCTCCAGCAGTTCATCGATATCACCAAGCCTACTGTCTCTGCCGCTTCACAAAACTCTGCAGACGTGGCGCACTACATCGTCACTCAAGGACCTCCAGTTGTGGAGCGATTTCGGAGATTATCTGGTGAGAAACTCAAACCTGCAAAGGATGACATCAACCTTCTGCTAGAGCTTGGTGTCATTCGACCATCCAGCACTCAATGGGTGAGTCCAATCCACATGGTACCTAAGAAACTTGAAGGCTGGCGTACCACTGGAGATTTCAGGCAACTCAACGCTCAGACAGTCCCCGATCGCTACCCAGGGTTACATGACTGAATAACACTGTACAAAAACAACTCAGTACAATAACATCATAGGTCAAAGTCATCACGGAAATTATATTGTGGTCCTTTTTTTTGGGATCCGATGCCAGCCACGTCCTCGTCGTGGGTCCTGGATAACGCTAAGAGCTGGTAAGGTGTGAAATGTAATTGCCTTACCATGCTCGTGAATTTATAGAAGTACTTATATTTAAATTAATTTTAAAAATCAATTGCCTTTAGAAGGAAGGTGGAGAAAAAGGGAGGTCCTGGACATCTACCTGGTCAACCATATTATTATATTGTGTTGAACCAAAGAGTTTAAATTCATAACCTGGCAACCTAGTCTCAACTTGGTAAGAAAGGTGGAGACCCATTGGAAACCATTGGGAACTGGAGGCTCTGTAATGATTTGTCATGTGATGAATTGTCGGGTGATGAGTAGTCATGTAACCGCTACCCAGTGCCCTACCCAGAGGATATTTTTCAACGCCTGCATGGTGAGAAAATATTTTCAGAGGACATCGAAAAGACTGCGATTACAACACCCTTCGGTCTCTTCGAATTTCTGGGCATGCCCCCTGGACTACGTAATGCAACTCAGACCTTTCAACGTCATATGGACAACATCCTGAGGGGTCTGGACTTCGTTGGTTGTTTCATTGATGTCCTCATCGTGGCTTCTGAAACTCATGAGGAGCATCTCCAACATCTTCAGCAAGTCTTCTCCATCCTGCGTCAACACAAGCTCACGCTCAACCCTGGCAAGTGTGAGTTTGGCAAGGAAGAGGTAACTTATCTTGGTTACACTATCAACCAATATGGATACAAAGCTCCAGACTCACGTGTCGAGGCGATCATATCTTTTCCAAAGCCAAGAACCGTCGTCGAACTCCGTTTCTCAGGATAGTAAATCATTACCGCAAGAGCATCCCCAACGCTGCAGAGATTCAAGCACCTCTGAATGGACTCATCCCAAGCCAGAAGAAGAATAACAAAACTAAGATCCAGTGGACCGCTGTCACGGAGCAAGCTTTGGAAAACCTCAAACAGAGTGTGGCTTCAGCAGGTCGCACAGCTTTCCTGTCACCTTCTGCTCCTCTCTCACTCACAACTGATGCCTCTGACACCGCCATAGGCGCATCACTGGAACAGTTCGAGGACAACAGCTGGAAGCCAGTTGGTTTTTTCTCCAGGAAACTAAGCCCAGCAGAGCAAGGGTGGAGCACGTACGACAGAGAGTTGCTGGCAATCTTCGCTGCCATCAGATTCTTTCGTCACATTCTCGAGGGACGTCACTTCGTCATCAGAACTGACCACAAGCCTTTGGTCTACGCATTCTCTCAAAAAGCCGAAAAAGCTTCACCTCGTCAACTAGAAAGACTCAACTTCATTTCACAATTTTCTACGAAGATTGTCCATCTGAAGGGTGAAGACAATGTGGTCGCCGACGCACTCTCCAGGATCAGTGTCATCAACATGCCCACCATCCTAAGTGCTGAGAGGATCCAGCAAGAGCAGCAAGACGACGAAGAACTCCAACAACTCATCGAAAACAACAACAGTTCGCTGAAACTTCAACGATTATCCATCGATGGCAACAACTCAATCTACTGTGACATTTCATCCGGCGTTGTGAGATCCTTTATTTCCAAAAATCTGCGACAAGTAGCCTTCGACACTCTTCATGGGCAGTCCCATCCCATTGGTCGAGTAATAGTTCATACACTCAAGCAGAAGTATATCTGGCCTGGCATCACGAAGGACGCTCTGGAATGAGCTCGCAACTGCATCGCTTGTCAACGCTCAAAAATTCAACGTCACAATCGTCTAACGCCCAAGCACATCGACGTGCCAGACTCTTGCTTCAACCATATTCATCTTGATCTCATCGAGCTCCCAGTGGTCAACCGTCTCAGGTACTGTTTAACCATCATTGACAGATTTTCCAGGTGGCCCGTAGCCATTCCCCTGGATGATATGACAGCTGATACCGTCTGCACTGCCTTCTACACCCACTGGACCGCTTAATTCGGCACACCTCTCACCATAACTACAGATCAAGGCTCTCAATTCGAATCTGCACTCTTCAAGGCCTTGTCGCGATCCTCAGCTGATCCTCAAATCTTCGTGGAGAAATTCTGGGAGCACATCAGAAGCCTACGACCGACACCAACAGCCCATCACAACAAAGAGCGCATGTTCATCCTAAAAAACCTGTACTCTTGTTCACATATGTTTCTTTGCATCGACGCAGTCAAACGACCCCTGGAACCACCGTACTCTGGACCTCATGAGGTCCTAGAACGCCTGGACGACTACACCTTCAAAATCAAGGTCAACGGAGACGAGAAGGTCGTCTCAGTGGAGAGATTCAAGCCAGCATACATTATCAAAGAGGATCCTGTCAATCCTCAGCAACCTCAGCAGGCTGAGGAACCTGAAAACATTGGACCCCAGCTACCGTCCTCAAGCATGGACCCACCTCTTCGTACCTATGCCAAAAGGAGAGACAAGACTGTTTCGTTTCTTCGAATCTCACGAAGGTCACTGGGGGGGGGNAGTTCAACGTCGCCCACGGAAACAAACCATTATTCCAAAGCCTCTATTCCAACGCTATACGTGTAGCACTCGACATCAAGTTATTCCAAAGTCTATTTGTAGTATTATTAGTATTACATTATTATAATAAATATTACTTTTGTTGCTACCTTTGGTGATTCATTTACACTGGGGAACCTTCCAATAAGTCTAAATATCATCTTTTACACTGCCATCTTGCAGTATTTCTCCGCAACCTTGTACTAATCGGCTGATGTGATGCCCAGTTCTATTCGATTAATCGAAATCGAATGCAAAATAATCGATTATCCCCATGAAATCCGCCATGTTCGATTAGGGACCGGTGTCGCTTTTTATATAGGAAAAAATGACGTGAATAATATCCTCATAATTTCATGAAATCTATCGCGCATTATTTTTTTCTCTTCATTAGGAATCACCAATTCATAAGAAAGTCATTTCGGTGATAAAAATCAATCGTATAATTATAAAAAATTTTACAAATTAGCGGTGTAGACTCGGCAACCACGTGATTTAGTTTCAACGGGTTGATACTGATTCAGTCGATTAAAACAACTTCTGCCTGGGCATCACTGTCATGTGGCCATAGGGTTATGAGATGAAGGTTATGTTGATTTGTTTGAGAATGGAAGATTCAGAGGGCATTTCACAGCTCCGATTTAAGGGGGAATTTTCCTCATCTAAATGTCAGCCAATAGAATTGCACTATTCGACTGTTATTTCATATAGTCAACACGGCATTCAGCTGATAATTTTTGATAATTCAACTGGTAATTTTTTTGACTATATTTGTGGAAAACAAAAGATTCCATGGTCGAGTGAACCCCTGGTTGGAACTGTCAGATGTATTTTATCTCATAGTGCAATTCTTTTGGCCGACATTTGGATGGGAAATTTCCCTCCCGAATACTACCCGAGCTTCAAAATCAATCGAGTAATTTCCTCAAGGTTCCCTGCACACAAACCAATTCGTCAAGTTTTTCAGGAAAAATCACTCATGCTTCGTATTGGAAATAAGATAAGGAAATTTATACTTGTATCGCGAAGTGCTGCCACCACCTAGTGGTATTTTGAATGAGTGTGATTCGGGGGGAGAATGCGTGAGTCGTTAGTCGTTTTATATTCGGTTCGATGAACAACAAACAGTTTGAATATATCAACGATTTACCGACTGCTTATGAGATAATTTAAAAATTGGATAATATATATTTAAAGACATCGACTACGTTGCAAATAGTACAAAGAAATGACTTGGAGAACGTGAAGCTAGAAAATCATTCAAATATCACAGAATATTTCGATGCGTTTGAGAGAGCAGTAAACGATCTCAAAGCAGCAGGTGCTGACGTCACTGAGAAGGAGAAAGTAAACTATATGATCAGATCATTACCCGTTGAGTACAGCCACATTGGAGATATAATGGATGTTTTACCTGGGGCAGAAAGGACACTTGCATATTTGAAGAACAAAGTCAAGATTAATTCAGTGACACAGAAAAATTCAACGACAAAATCAGACAATAATTCAACAAATTGCAATGCTTTTCACATTGACACAAGGGTGTGTTATATTTGTAATAAACCAGGCCACATTGCTAGAGAGTGGTCACAACAGAATCATTCACAAGGTCGAGGAGGAGGATATCGAGGCTGGTCATCAGGAAGAGGCAGAGGCAACGAGCATCACAGGGGGCGATCCAGTTCCAGAGGCTACAGAAGAGGTTACGACAATTCACGAGGAAGGAGTAATCATCGAGGACAGAGAGGCAACTACAGAGGTAGTGCAGTTGCAACATCGAGTCGACAAGGGTTTCAACAGGAGTCTCATAGTCATTCTAACGCTTTCTTGACTGAAGTGAATAAAACCGAGGTAAATGATGAGAGAAATAGAGACAGTAATAAAATTGAGTGGATCCTTGATAGCGGTTGCACAGACCATATTATAAATGATGATGAATTATTTACAGAGTGTGTATTTCTGAAGAAACCAGTTAATGTAAAATTAGGAGATGGTCGAGTGATGCAGGTGACCAAAATAGGTCGAGTAATTTCAATTTTCATTGTTGATGGTAAAGAGACACTAATCACGTTAAATAATGTCTTTTACGTACGTGATATTCAACGGAATTTAATGAGCTATGCTAAAGCAACAATCAGGAATACAATAATTTCTTACGAAGACATTTCAGAGATTTATAATCCCTTTGAAGAATCGCTATTGTTTGGAAAAAGAATAATCTTTACAAAATGGAAAGTTTTATTATGAAGTCTGCAAAAGTAAGAGAAGTAAATAGTAGTCAGATACCAGTAAATATTAATGAGAAGATGACTGAAAAAGAAAAATGGCATCGTACTCTGGGTCACGTGAATCTTGATTATTTGAACACTCTATCGAAGAAAGGGCTATTAATTGGTTTACCTAAAAATTGAAAACAGAAGAAATGAAATGTGCTACATGCATTGAATCCGAAATGCACAATTTACCATTTGAAAATAAGAGAAAACATACAACCCATTTACTTGAGATAGTACACACAGATTTAAATGGACCACATCCAGTTGTTGGGAATTCAGGGGAAAGATATTTCTTAATATTCATTGACGATTTTAGTAAACTAGCGAAGGTCTATTGTATTAAATCACAATCTGACGTTCCTAATTGTTTCATAGAGTATGTAAATCTAGTAGAGAATAAAACGGGAAAAAGAGTCAAGGGTCTGAGATGTGACAACGGCAAAGAGTATACAAATAATGAGATTTTTACATTTGCAAGAGAGAGAGAGTCAATAATGGATTCAGCTAGGTGTTTGTCTAAGGAAGCTCAAGTTAATGAACGATTTTGGCCAGAATTTGTATGGGCTGCAGCGTACTTGAAGAATCGTACACTTGCTAATACTATTGAAAAGAAAACTCCTTATGAAATATTTTTTAATGAAAAGCCTAACTTTGGTGTTCTGACAGTAGTCGAGTCTATGTCAGAATACCAGAGTCTCAGAGGAAATCTAAATGGGATGATAAAGCTAAATTGGGAGTTTTATTGGGATACACTGTAACGTGTTATTTTTGTCTTTCGACCGTTCTGCGGTTTCATTTAAACATCCAGACGAGAAGTCACTGCGAAAGCGAAGCGAGAGTCAAAATCTAGATTTTTGTTCAACTATTTATTGAGTATCTTTTTGTTTTGTATTGAATCATTCACTCCACCGTTCATCGGAGCACATCGGGGGATCTGGATGAGCCTAAACGAGGACTGGGATGAGATGTAAGAATTTTGATGCTGAAATTGGGTCTCGGAGCAACGGTTCTGCAGAGTCTGGGGTGGATCTGGAGTTTGAATATCCCCGCCGGTTGAGGAGTACGCAGGTTGGCCGTGTCGCGGCGCCAGCTACTGGAGCCAGAATTGGAGAGCTCGAGCGCCGAATGAATCTAGGCGAAAATAATATTTTCGGTCCATTGTTAAAGGACCCGAAACATAAATTAATGGTTATTTATCATTATGCGGTTTGTGAGTAGTTGGAACTACATTTTTATCGCTTGGTTTTATCCCTGTGGATTTGGAGGGAAAATTAGAAATCACGTGGTTGTCCGGTGTGGATTCCGGTGGAGAGAGAGTTGACGTCGTCATCACTCTCCAATCAAAAGTCTCTTCGGTGAAAGTAACAGCCTATGAGAGGGCTGGATTTTCGGCAATCGAGAAAATGTGCCATCGAGCGTGCCGAGGAGATTACTTCTCGTTTGGATGGCGAGACTGACAGTTCGCAAGTTTTTCGTGAATTCTCGAAACTATTACCGTGTTCTGACGCCCGAATTCTTGTTGTCTCCGACATTTTTCGTTAACGTTTTATTGGGAGCCTTAACTCTCCCCGGAGAATTTGTTGCTGAGACTTCTTCAGTTCTGGTGAGCGGTGGATCTAATTAATCGTTAATTTATTGATTGTAATAGAGAGCGGGATCTCGTGAAATTAGCTTCCTTTTGGACAAACGGTTTTCGTCCATGGCGAATGACGCCATTAGATGTTTGGCTTTCGGATTTTGACGAGACCTGGCTTCTCGCTCAGCGGAGCATTCTATCGGTATGGGGAAAATTCGGTGAACCTCTTATTGTATCAATTTACCAGTTTTTTTTTAAATATTTATGTCGGATTGTTCCGATTGAAATTCAGTGTTTCAAACATTTGTCGTAAGTAGCAACTCTCGTTTCGCATTCACTTTGGAAAAATTCGGATATCCAAAGTGGAATTCTCGGGGCAATGTTTCAGCTTCAGGGAATTTTCGCATTATCGCTGTTCGTATATTACTTTATTTATTTAATTTAGAATTTTAGCATTACCGAACAGTGTAGGAATTATCGACGTGATTTGGAATTACAGCGTCTTTGTCGATGCTTGATTTCCGTTTTTTTGTATCGTGTAGCCGTGACCTTGCATTAGGCAGATTCACCGGCTTTGGTCATTGTTATTAGTATTTTTCGTGGTAATCCGAATCGCGTCGTTTGAGAATCAGACTCCAATTTTGAATTATTGTTTTCGCAACAGTTTTCGTTGTTCTTCTTATCGATTCCTTTGTCGTGACATTCGACCTTGCAGTAACCCGGTTAGTTACTTTATTTTTTTTGACTTCTTGATAGATTTTCCCATTTATTGACTTTCTTTACATTATCTTTGACTAGCATTTTATTAATTGACGGATGACGTTGAGGGAATTGATTTTATATCGAGTCATTAGATCGGTGTATGAATTGTGTGATTTTCTGATTGTGATTTAGAGTATAACGGAAAGAGAAATAATTCGAAAATAATGGGGTTTAATTAATTAGATAACTGATTCACATTTTGATACTGGAATTTTCTAGAAATTGATTAAATAATATTTCTCCCCGAAAGTCTGAATCTTCTTATCATTTATTAGTAATAAGGAACCCAGTCATTTCAGGGTAATTTTTATTGAGAGCGGATTTTGTGGAACCCAGCCGCCTCCGCGGTTGATCTAAGCTGTCGGCGATCGCTCTCTCATCGTTGTTTGTTTTATCGCTCGTTTGATTTCGTCTTCGATTTTGGTGAACGTTTCATACGTTCTGGCGCCCAACCTTTGGTTTGTCGTTTGGGTCGCTGAGGGCTGCGTATCTATCATCTTCCGCAGAGGTAAGAAATACGTCACAACACAGAAGTTGGATATCGAGTATTGATTAATAACAGAGTAATTGTTGCTAGACACCTTGAAGTAGTTGAGAAAAATATTAAATACATTTGTTTCAAAGCTAATGAGAGAGAAGGGACAAGTAAAGATTCCTCAAACGATAATTCAGACGACAATGAGAACCGTCCTGATGATATTGAAAGGAAAAGTGAATCAGAATATGAATCAGCTGAGTCCAATGGGGAAAATTAAAGTGAAGTAGTTAAAGAGAATCAATTAAGAAGGTCTACAAGAGAAAGGAAACCAAACCCAAAATATGTTAATGATTATTCGATTTATTGTGTGTACGTAAACTGTTGTGACGTAAATGATCCTCAAACTTTTGAAGAGGCGATTGAAAGTAAAGAGTCTGACAAATGGAAACGAGCTATGGATAGGGAAATTCATTGTATTGAAAAAAATAAGACATGGGGATTAATTGATAAACCAAAAGATAAGAGAGTGATCGATGTTAAATGGATTTTCAAAAAGAAATCGTCAGATGTTTATAAAGCTAGATTGGTAGTTCGAGGTTTTCAGCAGACTGAGCAAATTGAGAATACATATTCCTCAGTGGCTAAGATGGAAACACTTAAAATTTTATTGTCTTACTGTTGTGAAAAGGAATTAGCAATTGAGCAGATAGACGTAGAGACTGCATTTTTGAATGGCAAGATCACTTCAGAGATTTATGTAAATCAACCATTAGGATATCAGGATCGGCAGATAAGGTATACATATGTAAAGCACTTTATCGATTGAGAGAGAGCCCGAGATCGTGGTATCAATGTTTTCACGAATTTATGATTGAACTCAAATTTGAAAGGAGCAAGCATGAATATTATCTTTATGTAAGAAATGATGAAGAAGACTCTATGTGTATCATTATTTGTGTTGACGATTTATTGATTTGTGGAAGAGATTTTTCGAGAGTAAAAGAGGTGAAGATGAACCTTGCAAATCGTTTCAAGATGAAAGATATGAGCCAAGTTAGCAATTATATAGGTATTGATATCAAAAATGATCTCGAAAATAATGTGATGACACTAAGTCAGGAGAATTATATCGAGTCACTAGCCAAGAAATATGATTTAAAGAATGCCAAGTTATATAAGACTCCAATGAAGACAAATTTAAGACTGGAGTTAGCCGAAGAACTCAATACACAAGTCAAGTACAGAAATTTGATTGGAGAATGATTATATATAAGTACTGGGACGAGACCTGATATTGCTTTTAGCGTTAACTATTTAAGTCGATTCCAGAGTAGTTACGATGAAACACATTTTAAGTACGCTTTTGAGAATACTCAAATATTTGTATCTAACTAAAGACTTGAAGTTAACTTATACTAAATCAAAGAACACTGATATTTTAGATTGTATGGTCGATTCGGACTGGGCAGGAGATATTATTGACAGGAAATCTACTTCTGGTTATTTGATTAGATTGTTTGGTAATGTGATTTGCTGGAAATCCTGTTAACAAAAGTCAGTGACAAAATCATCGACAGAAGCTGAATATGTTGCATTATCAGAGGCACTAACTGAAGTGACATTTATCAAAGGTTTATTAAATAAAGCATTTCAAATTGATTTTGATGAGCAAACTAAAATATATGAGGATAATTCAGGAGCTGTATCGATCGCTAAGAGTGGAAATCTCTCTAAAAAGTCTAAATACATTGAAGTGCAGTATCACAGTATGTATGACAATTACGAAAAAGGATATATTGATATCGTAAAGATCGATACAGAAGACAACATCGCTGACATTTTCACAAAGTCGCTATGCAAGCCAAAATTTATTAAATTAAGAGAATTATTGAAACTAGAATGAATTTTTTTTTATCGTTATTTTACATCGCTTCGACCCGGTTAGGGTATACTGCGATGGTGATCAAGACTTTAAATGGTTAGATCGCACCATTCTGGCCGGCCGGGATATGAACTCGGAACCTTTCGCATGTGAGGCAATGAACTTACACACTGCGCCAAGGCACCGGGATAAACTAGAATAAATATTGATAAAGTATAAATTTAACGAGGCGTATTGGAAATAAGATAAGTAAATTTATACTTGTATCGCGAAGTGCTGCCACCAACTAGTGGTATTTTGAATGAGTGTGATTCGGGGGAAGAATGCTTGAGTCGTTAGTCGTTTGCGAAGCTTCAAGATGCAAAAACCGATGTAAAGCGTTCTATAATAAATATTTTCATTGTTCTATAATAATCAACCTCGTACATTCTTCAATATATCAACACTTCGTACTCGTGATTTTTTCACCTGAAAAACTTGTCTCCTTCGTTTGTTTGCAATGAACCTATCGAGAATTGCTCGATAATTTTGAAGCACTCGTGGTATTCCTTGCGGAAATTTATAAAGAAAAACCGTTTAAATCAGTTGATTGCTCAAGTGAACGTTGGCAAGCAAAATAAAGGCAGAAAAGTTGAAGTGGTGCAGGACGAAGAAAACGACGATGTGTCAGTGAAAAAACAGGAAATTACAAAATGAAGCAAAAAAACAAGAATCTGAAGATGAAGAAGAACAAAGCTGGTAGGTCGAGGGACCTGGATTTGATGATGATGATCTTGGAGAATCAGTACATGAGGAGCCAACCGTTATTGGCAATCGCAATGTGAACTTGAAATTATTGGGGGAGGGTCTCAAGGCTCTGAAATTTTTGATGGTCCACGACTGTTAAATGCAATTGAGAAATATTCTCTCTTATCAGAATTCCAATCAGTAATAGCTGGGTTAAGTTGCACTCTCCAAGGGTATAAAATGAAAAATAAAGCAAATAAAGCAAAGTGGCGATTTGACTTTGACGATCCTGGCTGGTACATGGGTGGAGGTGTCTGACCAAAATGCCCAGTAATTGTAATTTCGAAAAAAAACCATTGAAAAATTCCTTCTAAATTCTGTTCTAAGTCTTCGAATTACCCGCGCTTGAATATCGCGCACGCGCATGGATTCCTCGCACAGCGTTGCCCGGTCTTACCGCCATTTTGACCTAACCAGCCATTTATCAAGAAAATTTCCATGGTTTTTCAATAATAAAACAAAATTGAAATTTTAAGAGTGTAGATTTGAAACTTATACAGTGCGATACATGTAGAGTTTGAACATCCAGCACATTGTCGATACAGGCTTGGAGCCGTTTTTGGGCATCGAAAATTGACTCTACCGACGTCGGTGGCCGAGTGGATTAGACTGGATTACACGCAAGTCTAGTGTGCGAATGGTTGCGAGTTCAACTCCCCGTGGAACCGAATTTTTTAACGGAAGGCTCCGGTGAGGGGGAGGTTGCTAATAGGGGAACCGCCTGTATCGGCATGAGTTTTCTGTGGTTTCCACATGCTATTTCTATGTTCTATAGGAGTGCGAATGCGGTACAGTGTAGAATCCACAGCCGCATGCATAGGTTGGATATGTTGTGTAGAGTAGCGATGATAATATAGATTCCTCAGTAATTTCCTAGTGGCGCCCATTTCGTGGTAGATATTCAAACCCACGAATATAATGTCGCCGATTTAATTGATTTAATGCAATTAATAGGAATAACTAAAATTAGATAAGCGTAAAATAAATCGAAAAAATTAAAGAATTGCCACTGAGAAATTGAGTTAAAATGAAATAGAAAATAGAGATAGAAAAATGAATAGAAGCTGAATATTTCCCAAACCCTTGAAGCCTGTGATAGTCGTATTTGGGAATGACAAACGGTTATTGTTTGATTGCATCCCACGCGGACCCGAAAATTCTCTTTCAAAATTATTTCTCTCGGAATTTAGTAGACCCGGCAGTAAAAGTCGCTTCATTAAGAGTCTGCGTGAACTTTAATCCGCTATAAAGTGTCTCGCTTGCTTTCGAACCCATTATTCACCCGTTGTAAAGTTTTTGCCACTTTCCTTAAATTTCAGTTCCGTTGTAAAATAGCTTTCGCTGCACGACAGACTAATAAACCCTTACCATGAAAGTCGACAAAATTTTCCTTAATATGTCTAGACAGTCCCTTGAGTCCTAATCCGGGACATAACGTCTTCCCCTCTATTTGCACCCGGAGACGCTCTCCCCTTAATTCGGACATGTTGGGCCCTACGGCACAGGCTTGTGGGAGTGGAGATTAGGAAGGACTCAAAGGTCAAGAGTTGTGGGGGTGTAGCGACGCCCTCCACCCAGCGCATTACGATACGATTGGCTTCCTACCCTTGCTTGGGGGTGCAACTTAAACTTAAAAAAAATTTTGTAAAGTAGCGTAAGAATAACAAACTAGTTGTAAGATCACTTCTGTCTCATCGTTCGAACAGAAAACAAGTTCAAGAAATTTCATCGTGCTTAAAAGAGTCTCGGAATTATTTTTAATTAAAAGTTACATGTCTTAACTTAAATAATCATCAAGTGTCGTCTATATTATTTCAAAGATTACCGCTTCCTGCGCGCAGAGTGCTTTAGCGCTCCACGGGTAACTTGCCCACTACCCAGTAAAACTAGTAGACTCAAAATAAAAGTGAATTGGCCCAGTAGTTTAGAAGTTATTGAGTATAACAGTTTTTCAGAAAAAGTTGAATATCTCGTAAACTACTGATCCAATTCTACCCATCTACAATCCCAGCTAATGGCACCATCAGAGCTACAATCCTACGAAATTTCAACTTCCTATCTTGATTTTTCAGACAGTCATCGTGCGTACACCGATTTTCTCATCAAAATGAAAAATGCCAATTATTAGCAAATCATCACTAGATCGGTAGCAATATTATGATTTGATTCGATAGATATTATCACAAGAAATATTTTGACGTAAAAGAAATTCAATTCGGTAACGTGCTTTTTGAGATATTGAGGAAAACAGATTTTTGAGAAATTGCTGTATCTCGAAAACTACTGTACCCATTGAGCTTAAACTGTGCTCCAAAATGCTCTAAAGCATTTATTATATTACATGACAAAATTTCAGATTTCTAGCTTGAACTTTAGTCCTGTTGCTTCCAAACGGGAAGCATTGCAATCGACCGATTTTCACATTCTCTAATTTTGATTGAAAACGATGTAGAATGGTCTGAAACGTAAAAATACGAAGTTTGGGCACCATGTCTGTATGTGAACACCTCCAGGGCCAGATGTCCTTTTTGAAAACTGAAAGAATAGTGGAGTAAAATAATTCCAAAAAATCTGAAATTTTGTTCGATTATAGGTCTTCCTAAGGACTAACTCTGTGCATGATTTCAGCTTGATCGGTCTAACCATTTTTTATAAAAAGCAATTTATTTGTAAATGGTTTTTCGCAAATCTCTCCAAAACTAGTGAACCAATTTCAATTTGTCTTTTTTCAAAATACTCGTCTCAATGTCCTCTATCTAGATTACCTAAAACATATATAGCCGTCCATACTAAGTTTTCGAAATATTCCCGATTTTCTGTTTTTTCATGAAAAACTTTGTGCGCCCTTCAGCCTTCGCAAAAATTGGGATATCATCTTGAAATTTGGAGAGAATCTTCCCCTTATGATAGGGAAGACTGATATTCAACTTTTCTTGAAAACCTATTATGGGCAAAAACTACACAACCGATTTCAATGTGTCTTTTTTATCAAAATACTCAGCCCAGTGTCCTCTATCTAGATCTATCAAAACGTATGCGCACTCTAGCCTGTGCGAAAATTGAAATATCAGTATTTCAAAAAATAGACTTTTTTTTCATTTTATCCAGGCTCAATATTTGGAAATTAGAGAATAGTCAATAGAATGACTGTGATCAGAGAATAGTCAATAGAATGACCGGGATCAGAACGCTCGTATGGCGATTTGGCATGCAACCTCTGCTTCAATATGAGGGTAAAAGTATTGAGGAACCATCGTAGTCGAAATTTCGAGAAAAGTTATGTTTTCTATATTTGTTTCCATGAAAAAAAAAAAAAGAAATCCGAGGAGTCACAAAGATGATTTGCCTTAAATATGTCTGTAAACTGTTAATTTTATTGTTTTGCTTGGTATGGAATATTTCTATAATTGTTATTTTAATTAAATTTACACTAAAATCTCAGGATAATAGAAATATCTCAATAAAGATATCTCTCTAACTCACTCTGACTCAAAAACTTCGTCAGATTGGATTTCGATTGCGCCATAGAAAGAGATTTGTTGAACGGAACGTAACTCCCCCTCAAACTGACGGAGATCGTCTTCTTCATAAATGGAATTCACTAAGCTCACTGTCCTGCGTCTATGCGGTACAGCGTTCCGTATATATCTGAGCTATTTATTTAATAATATTATGATGAATATAGATTATTCTTAATATATTCCGATTAATATTGATTTAACTGACTTGATTTTGTGGAAAACGGCGGATGAAGGAAATAATCAAGTGAGGGTCATAAATAAGTATTTTGGATAGCCTGGATTTTGTACCGTAATACCCGTTGAAGAGTAAAAACCAAAAAAAATAGGTCCCATTCATCATTTGCAATTGTTACGTCATGATTTCATAGACTTACCTTTGATAAATCCTGAAATATGAGTATTGAATTCACCTATTTTAGCCTATCCGTTAAGATAATAGCTGGGAATGGTGAGTGCTTTTAGGTAATCCAGAAATAAAAAGAAAGACAGATTTTTGTTTAACATGGATTTTTTTTAACCTTTAATCCAATAAAATTTTCCTCTAATTTTACAAGTTTTGATAACAATGGTATTCAATGATTCAAATTGTTTGAGTCATTCCATTCGATATTTTTAATTTTATTCATTATCGGAAGCGTTTGAATTCTTTTAAATCAAAATTTGATTAATATAAAAAAAACAACAACGCAAAAAAAAGTTTTAATTATTAAAAATTTTTTTTGTGTCCTCTCATCTGTTCTCTGAGTTTAACGTCAGAATGATGAACAAATTTAATCATTGAGTACTTGACTCTAACCTTGAATGAGATTTTACAAATAAATTGAATTTGATTGATCAACAATCATTAATTATTGGAAAGTTTTACTTCTGAAGTTAAAGAATTCAAAGTATTAATGAGGGTGAGGAATTCTCTTTTACACGGAGTAATAATTATACAAGGTTTCAATTCCTGAATGGAATGTCTCAGTCAAGCACAATGATTCTAATTAATAAAAATAATGGAAATACAATCAAGAATTTCCTTGAATATGATAATAATAGTTATGACAGAAGGTCTATTCATTTGACAACAGTATTTAGTGTTAATTATATATTTTATAATTATTATCAGACATTGAACATAATTGAAATTAATCCGGAGAAATCGATACTAATGTCTCTAAAGACATAGTAAAAAAATAAAGAATTATTTGATTCGGAAATCCACAAGAAAGAACAATGAAATAATAATGGTCAATTTGAATTAACTCACGGTAGCTGTAATTAAAAATTAGGATATATATAATTTGATGAACTGGAAGATGGTCTCCAGATAATGCTTCGGGTAATGCTTCAGGGTTATCCTTAGCCTCTAGTCAATTGCCCTTGATCAATAGCCTCTGGTCCCTTCTCTTCACTGAGGATTTTCGGATGATGCTCCTTAAGACGATGGTGACTTGAAGGGGGTAAGATTTTATTAAATGAAAGAACCGGAAGGAATGAAATTTGTTCCACGGAAATGTTCCAAAGAATTTAATATTTGAATAATCGAACTTTTTACTTTACTTTTTTTTTTTACGAACGAAGTGGGTTTTTTTTTATGACAACATCGGAGTGAAATTAAAATAAATAAATTTTTAGTTCGCAAATATTCGGAGTATGAACCTTCTAAGGTTAAAATCCAATTTTAATTGTGGAAAGTTTAGAAAATATTCCCGAATTTAGAACAGGAAAAATGGTGAATTTAACATAAATTTAATGGTGGAAAATGTGGAAAATATTCCCGAAATTAAAAATGAGAATTTAGATTTTTGATTTATAAAATTTAAATGTAAAAATTTCGGAATTTATTGCCGAATTTAAATAAGGGAAATTTCAATTGATTAGTAAATTTTAGTTCCAGAATATTGGAATTTATCGCGAAAAATCTAATGCGGAAATTTCGGATTTTATTTGCAAAAAAAAATATAAAATGTGATAAATCGAAATTAATCACAAAATTTGATTATGTAATTTCCGGAAAATATTTACAAAAATAATATTTTAAAATTGAATTTTAATCACAAAATTTGATCTGTAATTTTTCGGGAAATATTCGCAAAATAATATTTCAAAAATTTGAATTTTAATCACAAATTCGATTTGTAATTTTTCGGGAAATGTTCGCAAAATAATATTTCAAAATTTGAATTTTAATCACAAATTCGATTTGTAATTTTTCGGGAAATATTCGCAAAATAATATTTCAAAATTTGAATTTAATTGCAAAATTTAATTCGTGAATTTTTGGAAAAACACTCACGAAAATAATATTTCAAATTTAAATTTTTAATCGCAAAAATTAAATCGTAAATTTTCGGAAACACTCGCGAAAAAAATATTTCAAATTTAAATTTTAATCGAAAAATTTAATTCATGAATTTCGGAAAACACTCACGGAAATAATATTTCAAAATTAAATTTTTAATCGCAAAAATTAATTCATAGATTTCGGAAAAACACTCACGAAATTAATATTTCGAAATTAAATTTTTAATCGCAAAAATTAATTCATAGATTTCGGAAAAACACTCACGAAATTAATATTTCGAAATTAAATTTTTAATCGCAAAAATTAATTCATAGATTTCGGAAAAACACTCACGAAATTAATATTTCGAAATTAAATTTTTAATCGCAAAAATTAATTTGTAAATTTTCGGAACACTCGCGAAATAATATTTCAAAATTGAATTTTTAATCGCAAAAATGAATTCGTAAATTTCGGAAACACTCACGAAATAATATTTCAAATTTATATTTAATCACAAAAATTAATTTATAAATTTTCGGAAAAACACTCACGAAATAATGTTTCAATTTTAATTTTTAATCGCAAAAATTAAATCATGAATTTTCGGAAAACACTCACGAAAATAATATTTCAAATTTGAATTTTAATCCAAAAATTTAATTCATGAATTTCGGAAACACTTGCGAAAATAATAATTTCAAATTAAAATTTCAATCGCAAAATTAAATTTGTAAATTTCGGGAAAACACTCACGAAAATAATATTTCGAAATTAAATTTTTAATCGCAAAAATTAATTTGTAAATTTTGGAAACACTCACGAAATAATTCAAAATTAAATTTTTATCGCAAAATTAAATTCGTAAATTTCGGAAACACTCGCGGAAATAATTTAATTTAAATTTTTAATCGAAAAATTTAATTCATTAAATTTCGGTAACACTCGCAAAAATAATTTCAATTTAAATTTTTAATCGAAAAATTCAATTCATGAATTTCGGAAACACTCGCAAAAATAATAATTTCAATTTAAATTTTTATCGCAAAATTAAATTCGTAAATTTCGGAAACACTCGCGGAAATAATTTAATTTAAATTTTTAATCGAAAAATTCAATTCATGAATTTCGGAAACACTCGCAAAAATAATAATTTCAATTTAAATTTCAATCGCGAAATTAATTTGTAATTTTCGGAAACACTCGCGAAAATAATAAGTTAAATTAAATTTCAATCGAAAAATTTATGAATTTTGGAAGCACTCGTGAAAATAATAATTTCAATTTTACCTTCCTTTATTATGTTTTCCCTTTTGCTCCTTTATTGTTATTCCTTTTGCTTCCTTTTTGTTATTCCTTTTGCTCCTTTATTGTTATTCCTTTTGCTTCCTTATTGTTATTCCTTTTGCTCCTTTATTGTTATTCCTTTGCTTCTATATTGTTATTCCTTCTTGCTTCTATTATCCTTTGGGTTACTCGGATGTATTCCTTTCCTGAGTGGAATCACGACACGACTGACTGACTGATTGACTGACCGCTTGGGCGATACCCTTTTTTCGTTCAATATTAATTCGTGTATGTAAATGCATACACGAATTTTTAATTGTATGGGGGTGGGGAATAAGATGTGGATGAGTGCCGAGTGCACTCTGTAGAGAGAGGGGTAGGTAGATTGAGGAGACACGCGTCTTATTAAGGGAGGGGGACAATTGGTTTAGCCAGCGTGGTCGCGTTCGTAGATAAGAGGGGCGCGGAGAAGAGGGAATAGGGGAACAAGCGCGCGTGAACCGTTTCGAGGCGAGAGGAGCGCGGGGAGGAGGGAAAAATAAGATGCGTAGTTAGGTGTGAAGAGCGAGGTGAGGGGAGGGAGGTATTAGACAATGGTGGGACTGTTACGAGGTGGACTGCCTCGCAACAGCAACCCGAAACCAGGGCGATAAGGCCCTCGGCAACGCGGGTTCATACCACCCGTGTGGTATGAATCACATCTCAAATTAATTTTTCCATCGTCTTACCGGATGTAAGACGATCGGTTTATGTACCATTGGAATCGTATGATTCCATTGGTATTTAAATATGTGTTGTATACCCCAGTATTTTAACCTTTTTTTTATAACAATTTCACTATATTTATCAACTATATTTCATTATATTTTTGTCGATATATTATTCCAACATTCCCCGTAGTTCCATAAAACCTGAATGGTTAGTCTGGGCCTCTCTCAATAATATTATTAAATAGACATAGTAAATAACTTTAACTAAATTCCCAAACGACTGTCTCCTCTCTGGGCCAATTCCCACTCTCCCATTTCTTCCATCAATACAACCTTTGGACCATTTCCCTCATTAACTAAAATTCCCGAGAACCGCAATAAACTCCTGGAAATACCCAAGACCATCATAAACCTTAACGACGCCAGAACCCTTAACCACTCCTCTGACGTCACGAGTCCCAAACCTTCCCTCANTCAATAATATTATTAAATAAACATAGTAAATAACTTTAACTAAATTCCCAAACGACTGTCTCCTCTCTGGGCCAATTCCCACTCTCCCATTTCTTCCATCAATACAAACTTTGGACCATTTCCCTCATTAACTAAAATTCCCGAGAACCGCAATAAACTCCTGGAAATACCCAAGACCATCATAAACCTTAACGACGCCAGAACCCTTAACCACTCCTCTGACGTCACGAGTCCCAAACCTTCCCTCAAGTATGCCCAAAAATGGCAATGTTAGTCATCATCCCCTCCAGTTTTCCTTGCACCCNACCCAAGACCATCATAAACCTTAACGACGCCAGAACCCTTAACCACTCCTCTGACGTCACGAGTCCCAAACCTTCCCTCAAGTATGCCCAAAAATGGCAATGTTAGTCATCATCCCGTCCAGTTTTCCTTGCACCCTCAGGTACGTAAAACTGAGGACTTCCACAATTTGAGTCAGTATTAATTTCATCGTGTAACAGAACCTCTGTCCGAAACTTGAAATATATAAACATCTTAGAAATTATTTTGAATCAGAGTTGTCACAATATTTAACAGTTTAAAAATATATTCTCGAATAAATTATCAGTTTTATTTTGTATAAAATCTGTGTCCGGAAATTTATTCAACAAGAATCCAACATATGATATTTTTCTTTATTCCGAAATTATTATTATTTCCAAAAGTTGGAATTAATAATAATTTTTGTACGTCGTTATGACGTAACACAATCCAATTTGATTAAAGATTAGAATTAGAATTAGAATATGAGCGGCTGGTCACTTAAAGCGCCCAGAGTCACCTAAATCATACGATCTTTTGTAACATCCGCCTTAGTTTCGGTCAGTCACACAGCCCCAGTCCTGTGTTTCTCACTAGGCTAATAAGGCTGGTGACAGCCGCTTGTTGTAAGTCCTCTGGTTCCAGGAAAGCCTGGCCCCAGATTTTATAGCAACCGATTGCTAATAGGGGGCATTCACCTAAAATGTGGATGACGCCCTCCTTATCGCCTCCGCACAGTCTAGTCTACATCCCAGCTAATAGCCTGACTAGACTAGCCGATGCTGCTTTGCTGTGATGCAAATTTATCTGTACAATGTGCACCCGGGTTGCAGCCATAATGATGACTACTTTCCTGGTCACTCTATGTACCCTTCTTCTGTCTTTCGCAAGCAGCTTGACAGTTGCTTTTTGAATCCCGCAGTGCAGTCTGAAGTTGCAGGCTTTCAGAACAGAGAGTGATCGGTCGTCTATCAGCGCAACGAAGTGGGCACTTTTCGCGTCCCTACTCTCACTGCCCCGAGCGACAACCCACTCTCTGGCCTGCAGTCCTGCATTTTGTTTCTCAAGGAAGCACAGTGCTTCTTGAGCGGTTAGATCTGGGTCTTCCACGTGTAGTACAACCCTGTGCTTCTTGGGAAGCTCCGAGGCTGCGACCACACGTACAGTAAGTCCAGCTATTTTGTTTTCGGGGAAAAGGCTTTTCAGCCAATTTCCCGTTTCCTCATCAGTGCAGCACACCATTGCCACACCTTCTCTTTCCCAGACACCNTTCAGTGCTCAGTTTCTGATCTGGATATGACTCCGGCATAACTGCAAACTTGAATGAGCTCGTAGTGTTCTGAGCATATGTGCCCTGANGTACACCATTGCCACACCTTCTCTTTCCCAGATACCGTTGAAGGTGGGTGCTTTCACCCCGTCAGGTAACGCCAGAATGGCCCCCTTCAGAAGTTTCTTCACCTCCGTTACCTCTTCAGTGCTCAGTTTCTGATCTGGATATGACTCCGGCATAACTGCAAACTTGAATGAGCTCGCAGTATTCTGAGCATATGTGCCCTGATCCTGCGTTCTCATTCTCTTTTCTTTCGGTCTGACTGAGGGGCTTGGCGTGGTACGCTCCGATCGAAGGCGTTTTATTGCCTTCCTCACAGCCCCCTCCCCCTTCCCCACATCGACCTTCGTTGCTGCATCCGCCAAGGTTGCAATTGCCCCCGAGGTTTGATGCAGCTTCGCTCTCTTGCGACGTCTTCTCTCGGCTCCACTCAGTCTGACCCGATTCACATCAGTACCAGACTGGTCAGCCTTGTCAGACTTCGTGTGTTCGCCATCGCTGGCCCCACCCGAAGTTTCCCTTTCAATACTGAAATTTTTTAGATTGGTTTCCATTTTTGGTCCCACGAGTACCGCGGTTAAGCGTTTTCACCTGGTGCATTGCTGCGATTGCCCAGGGCTTGGCTTGTCTCGGGTGGGTTACACCGAAGACTACTCTCAGAGGTCGCCCAGGTTTCTGAGAGGCACCGTTAGCGACACAGCTCCCCCTGTACCACGCATCCTTAGGCACGGTATGGCCGAAGCAATTATTCGAATGTTAAGTAGAAATACAGGGTGCCCCATAATATGTGACAAAAGTAAATTGCGTTGTATACCGCAAGGTGACGGCGCAGTCTAAAGTCTAATATATGGTTGAAGTGGAGACTCTCCGCAAACTTCATCCATACTTCAGTCGCTCGCGAATTGGAACACTAAAATGGAAAACCTAACCATTGAACAAAAAACATTCCTCATCAAATCATATTACCGAAGAGGAGATTCAACTACTGGAGCAATAAGAGCATTTCATTCTAAGTATGGCACACACACTGGAGTGTCTGATTCGAGTCTCAGACGGTAAATAGAGTGAATGAACTAGATAACCAAAATTTTTTTTCTTTTTTTTTTTTTTGAAGATTTACGCATTTTTCGAGCAATTCATAGGTATTTTCAGGTCAATTGAGAAATTTGATCAATACGGTACACTAGACGATAGGAGCCATGGGAATCCTGGCCCTTCACCTACTGTAACCACAGATGAGGTTATCCGCACAACTGAAGAACATTTCAAAAAATATCCAAATGATACTCTTCGGAAGGTTTCCCAAACCTTGAAAGTCTCGAGAACTTCACTTCACCGTAACTTAAAAGTGTTTTTAAACTTCCATCCCTACAAAATTTCTGTACATCAAGTTTTAATTGAAGAAGCGATGATTCGTTGTGTGGAATTTTGCCAAAAACTTTACAATCTTTTTGAATCCAAGGGGATGAAGGCACAGAATATCATCTTCTCTGACGAAGCATATTTCTACTTAGGTGGCTTGGAAAATAAACAAAATTTTCGCTTTTGGGGGACTGAGTCACCTCACGTCGTTGAAACCAAGTCCTCACACCCGAAAAAAATTACTGCATGGGCGGCAGTTACCATAAAGGGTGTTTTCCTTGAATTCCTCGAGAGTCGGACAATTAATGCTGACATTTACTGTGAGTTCTTGAAAAAGAACTTCTTTCCTTGGGCACGAAAAAATCAATTAGTCAAGAATTTCTACTTCATGCAAGATAGTGCCGCCCCACACAGGACTACTGGACTATTTGAAACACTTTTTTCCGTTTACGGCACTCGTGTGTTAGGTTTAGGTTACCCTAAGTATGCCCATAGGGGCATGGAATGGCGGCCTTACAGTCCTGACTTAAATCCCTGTGATTTTTGCCTGTGGGGTCTTCTCAAGGACAAGTGCTATGAAAAGCATCCGACGACTGTGGAAGAGTTGCAAGACGCAATTAGGGATGCTGTCCGAGCTATTGATGAAAACATAATACAGCGCATCTATACCAGCTTCGAGCGTAGGATAGAGTTCTGTAGTACAAGTGATGGCGGACACTTGGAAGGGATTGTATTATAATTTGCCGAATGTTCTGTGTACAATAAAAAAAACAACAATTATTTACACTTAACCGTATTCAAGTTATTCGCAATTTACTTTTGTCACATACTATGGGACACCCTGTAGTATTTTTCCGGCCTGTTGCGTTGGGGTTCTTCGTTTTTCTCATGTACCGTTCGAGCCGCAGGCGAGGACTGGCCAACCACACGAGTAAAAAACCTCATCGCAATAGCCCAGGAACAATATTTTTTTGTAGTGATTTTGAAGTTTTCGAGTTAGGGAAGTATGCAATACCAATTCCTAGACGAGGAATCGTGAGGAGCACTACAGAAAATTCTGTTGTACTTCAGATTACTACCTCGAAGACTAAGGTTATGTTTTTTACCAAATGAAATTGCGTAATAAATAGAAAAATAATTACTCACTTTTGAGGGATGTTCTCTTCAATATTGTGGATAAAATGAGGGTACTCAACTCTCATCGCCATTATTGGCAACACGAACTATGTATCCGAATAGGGTGTTAATTGGAGAGTTGGACAGATAGAGGTTAATAGTTTTCAAGAGTGGTTTCTCAAGTTGCATATGATTTATTTTGTTTTATGGCATAATACAATGAATAATCGAGAATTATGAATTCGTTGAGTATCCATTAATGTTGAACAGAAAAATTTCACTCAAAATAAAATATTAATTAATTTTCGCTTCAAAACGTTTAATTATGCATCGAGAATTAGATGGATATTTCATTCCTAAGTACATCCGAGATTGAAATCGAAAAGAGGAATGGAATTTTAGGTTCATATTAAACTGAATTCTCCGAAAAAAATTTAAGATTTGAAAAGTTGCGTTAACGTTCTATATTTCAGGAAATAAACACAAGAAGGTAATCCCATTTTTTAAATAAATAACTATCATGATGACTTAAAAGATTGATCAGAAAAATTTTGTTGTGAAATTTTGGAAACAAGAAAAAAATTGTAGATAAGAGAAAACCTAATAGTGAAACAATTCGAAATTTTGTGTCTATTCCCGATCTGATGAGAAAAAAAATTATCAAACATTACATACTTCCAAGTTGCTTCATTCATAGTGATCTGATGATCTCCATTTTTAATGTGATTGTTACGGATCCGTTCGGAAGTATACTACCAATGGAATTGATAGAAATAAAAACAAAGAAGACAACTAACGAAAAAAGTAATGGTCAAATGTCTCTTGCCGAATAGGATCGGCCAAATGTTTGTTTTGGTGTAATTTATAAAAAAAAATCGAAAAATGACCACACACTTTCGGATATACATACACACATTTTCTAAAAACATCATATCTTCGCGTTTCATGACATTCTACATCATTTCCAGGCAAAATTGGAAGATCGCAAAAATCATCGGTCACGATGCTTCCATTCGGAAGTAAAATTAGTATCTCCTCCAAATAATGATCCATACAGAGCGTACATTGAGACATTATTGAATTATGGTAATAATTCGAGAAGTAGTCACCTAGAGAATACTTTATAGGCCAAAGACACAGCGGGGTGCATGGATCACCTTGCAGGCGATAGAGAAGATGAAACCAAGAAGAAAATTTATAATCTCGGATTAGAAAAACGAAGGGCAATGACAATGGGAGGAAAAGTAGTTGAATTGCTTGGACATATCCAGAAGAGCAAAACTGAGCCCTGGCGTTCTTCCTGCCCATGCCAAGACTCTAGCTAAAACGACAGCAAATTATCCGTTGACCCGTGTGGACGTGAAATCTTTTGTTCTTCATCGTGGGACTACCGGAGAGACCATCGACAATGCTATTCTCGGACAATTACCAAAACGTCTAATTCTTGCTTCTGTGGATAATGCATTGTTTAATGGTGATAAAGGGCGGAAAATCCCTTTGATTTTCAAAATTGGGGAATTCATTCCCTAAGTCTCTACGTGAATGGTGTACAAGTCCCAGGGCGGCCTTTACAACCTAGTTTTGATGACAATTCTCACATGGAGGTGGAAAGCTATGCCACTCTATTTACTGGAACTGGCATTCATTTCAGCGATCATGGAATGGATATTTCACGATCGGATTATTCAAAGGGTTATTGTCTCTTTGCGTTTGACTTGACACCAGATTTATCAGCAAAGTGGGCGACATATTGAAATCTTGTTAAAACAGGGAGTCTCAGAATTGAGGTGCATTTTGATAACGCGACGACAACGAATTTGAATTGTATTCTGTATGCCGAGTATNTGCGATCGGATTATTCAAGGGGTTATTGTCTCTTTGCGTTTGACTTGACACCAGATTTATCAGCAAATTGTGCTACGCATTGGAATCTTGTTGAAACAGGGAGTCTCAGAATTAAGGTGCATTTTGATGACGCGACGATAATGAATTTGAATTGTATTCTGTGTTCCGAATATGACAATATATTGGAGATTGATTCCACGAGACAAGTTATTGTTGATTACAATAGTCAAGATGAGTAGTTCCAACGTAGGGGTCACCGACAGCGGATGACTATGGCCGATTGAGAATTGCCTCTCGGACCTAAACCTTGTCCGTATTGCGGCGCCGATATATTAACTAAAATTATAAATACTGCCAATAGTAAAACACATGATTGCTGTAGCCCTTTTTCCTCTCGGTTTTTGGTATGTTATACCCTGTATATACTGCATCGAAACATGTTCAACTGTACATCATTATTGTACCATGTGTAAAGCTTATCTTGAGCTTTATCAACACTGATGGTGCTGCCACCTGCATTTTTTAATAAAAACCGAAGAACGTTATGGCAGGTGATCAGTCTACGAGAAACAATGTCCGAGTGTGGAAGTACCACGGCTCCGAATGAATTGAAAAAAGTTGTTATTGACATGCAAGGATTGGTAGGGCCTAAGGAGACTTTTATTCCTAAAGAAATTGCCATCTTCTCAGTTGAGGGAAATCATAGTGGCCACTGGCTGATTGCACCACCATGCGGAGCAAACGATTTGGATTTTAATGCTCATCGTCAAAATTTATGGTTAACCTCAAATTTCCACCGTTTAGAATGGGACTATGGCTACACACCATACAAGTCGGTGAGTCAAATTCTCAGAGAAGTGACAAGAAATGTGGCTAGAATCTATGTGCGTGACCGTGAAAAATTAATGTTCTCACAAAGAATTTTATCGAGAACTGTAGTTAATTTGGAAGATTATGCGCCTAGTTTTAAGCGTTTACCAGAAAATAAGCGTTTTTGTACCTATCATGCTGAATCTAATTTACATGGTGACTATGTCTGCGCTTGCCATAACGCAGTTAAATTAAAGATTTGGATTAGACAAAATATTTATACAGGAAAAGTTAAGCTGAAGGATTCTGATATTAGTAAAATTTGGAGTGTCAGTGCATATCGCATCACTCAAGTAACGGGCCATGAGCTAAGCAGTGACGACGAAAATTACGACATTTCTGATAGCGACAGCGATAGTGACCACTACAGTACCACTACAGTCATTGTATGAATACCCGACAGTTACTTACTGCTCTACCTACGACCAATGTCACCATTAGAGGAGTATTTCCAGCGGATAAGATTCCCTTGCAATGGACCCGACCTTGTGCAATCATCGCAAATACCGATGATTCCAATCAACCAGGAACACATTGGGTCACGATGTATTGGGTCACCATGAGGGAAAGGGAACGTACTTTGACAGCTATGGAGTTCCACCGAGAGATTACAGGTTTGCACGCTCCCTTAGAAGAAACTGTCGAAACTATAAATACAACTATAAACAACTCCAAAGCGTCATAAGTAGCGTGTGTGGTCACTATTGTGTTTTTGTCCTTCACTGGCTCAGTAATGGGTTATCTTTGTCATCTTTCTTGCGAAATTTCTCTGATAATAGGGAACGTAACGATAAGTTAATTGTAAGAATGTTCAAGAAAATAATGAAGAATAAATCCGTCACTAAATTTAAGAGAAAATTTGTAAACCTATCCGGTAAAGGATGAATTGTTCAAAGATGTTTGAATAAACAATTTAATATACTGTAAAATTGATTCGTTTATTTCCTTTGAAATCTCCTCAAAATCATGTCTTCTTCCTAACCTATTCCTTAAAGCTAGAGTTATTTTCTTCCAAAACCCTCGTTTCTGTTCTGCGGCAGGGACATTGTTCCGTTGACCATTATGTGGATAACGTCATAATGGCCCAAATGAGCTAGACATAAGACTAGACCGGCAAACTAATGGGGACCGCATTCTTTAATCGTTGAAAACACTTTCTTGGACGTTTTCTCACTGTGTAAATCGATCTAAAAAATGATTTGATTGAAAATTCAGAAGAAAAACATTACGAATTGATGTACCATCCAGCTTTCCAGATTACAATTGTAATGATTAAATACCCTATACCGAAACAATAACGGGAGTAGGGTGGGGATAGAGACGTTACTTAGAAGCAAGTCCCGACATTTGTCGATACGCTGTTGCTCAGAGTGTTCCATTCCGATCAACTCGATGGGCCAGACTACAATACCTGTCTACCGATTTGAATATTTGTACTCGCCGGAGGGAATACCTGCATATCACATCACTATAGAAACAGACAAATACGCCATATGCTTTTTCATCCTCTTATCCACTCTGGTCTTGAGCGCTGCTGCACTAATGGTTTTCTGGATTATTTATGTTGATTAGAATTATTATAATGGCGGATTTATTGGAAATGTAACCGAAATGTTGAATAAAACTCTGTAGAAAATGCAAAATTTGTGTTTCATTGTCCATTGTTAACGCATTCCTAACACCAAACCCTTCCGGACAAGTGTTCCTAATTGAAGCTGTGTTTACTTAAGGCCCGCCAGATGCTACCCCCTCCACGTTCATAGTCAACCGATACTTGTTCTTGAATATTTTACGATTCGCGCCTTCACCCTCCCCCCGCTCTTTCCACCCACCACCTCCCTAACCATCTGCCACCCCCCACCACCCCCCCCCACACCAGTGCCACCTCCTCCCCCCACTCGCCACACACCGCACCATCACCAAACGAACAGCGACGCCAGCGCCACATGGTGGTGAAAGTTGGGACTGTGGCTAGAAGGTACTTACAACTACTATTGGCACATATATATGCAGCAATATCAATTACCATTAGGGGGCGTTCAAATATTACATCACGCGATTAGTGGGGGGGGGGGTCTGCATTTCGTGACGACTGTGAAGGAGGGGGGAGGAGGGAGTGTTGCTTAGATTGTGATGTCACACCATATTCTTTTTTTTTTTCAATTTCAAACATCAAGAATGCATCTTTTCGTCATTTATTCCGTAAGGCAGTGTTTCGCTAATCGCGGTCTACGGACTAATGACAAAAAATATTCTTTCGGCCTAGTGACGAAAAGTATGATTTATCATCCGTCCCTCCCACAAAAAGAAAACCGAACATCAAACTAGAAAGAAAGCTAAAAATGTGAGGTTTATTATGCATATCTCTGCAATTCGAAAGAGCAGCAGCCATACTGTAATGTGATGGCCGTTATTCCAAATGTGCGTTCTGTGCAAATTGCCGTCAACCGTTAAAGGGAACTTTTGGCAATCACATGTAATATTGAAGACGATGAAGGTGAAGAATGAATTTGCAAACAGAAATTATGTTTTGAATGTTGTGATAATACGTTGACATATTCAGAATGCATCGAAGAAAGAATTGATTATTCACGTGATTTTTTGTACACTAAAAAAAAAATACCAAATTGTTCGCTACATAAAGTAGGGAGCGGGGGGGGGATTGTTGATTTTATGACGTAATATACAAGGGGGGGCTCACGCTTCTGACGGTCTTGTGACGGAGGGGGAGGGAGGGGTCTAAAATGTCCGAAAAACGCGCGACGTAATATTTGAATACTCCCATTAATTATCTTCAATATTGTTACAGAAAGGAACCTTCAAGTTCACAAATGATAAGAAGTTGTGGAACATAGCATTGCAAGCTATGCAATCTCTATTCACTATTCGTTTGATGTAATTATTGAATTGGGATGGACGGAATCATGGTAAGCAAGCCCTAGAAATACTTGCTTCATTGTTTCAGAAGTCAATCCTCGGGAAGATATTTACCCTACAAATTTTTTCTAAAGTGTATTTGTATCACTTTCAGTATGAACAAATTCTGCTGTAAACGCTTGTTTAGATGCGTTCAAAAACCCAGTCCTACAAAATTCCGGCTTTTTTTGGTACAGAGATGAGTCTGTCACTATTCGAATGGTTTTTGCACGCTGATTTTCAATCCGTCGGCCTTTAAAATGGCATAGTTTCATAGAGTGTCCGGGAGGTGACCAATTTTATTGGCGACGTCTTCAGATTGTAGGATTATGGGTCAGAAATATCAAGAATGAAGACGAGGCACGTTGGCTTATTCCAACGGGTCTCGCAATAATTCAGTTCATTTTCCATAAGAAATACACAAGAAAACAAGAAACTGGGTTCGTGAATGTGATGGACAATTCGAATATTTGAGTTTCCATATTGAAAATGATGCGGTTCATGAGTGTTAGAGTTGGTCGAAATGGAAGAATTTTTTTTTCTTTCTAAATTCAATTGTAAATCATTAATAAGAAATAGAATTTTGAATTCAATGTAGAAACATTCTGATAACAAATTAAATTGATATCCGATGGAGTTGATTTATGCATTCACCTTAGAAAATAAGCTTCAATTATTTAGTCCTACTGGGCTAGCGCACTGTGGTGATGGGCAGGCTTAGCTTTGGAAAGCTCGCGTGGCCCAGAAAGCTCGCGGGGGTTGAACATTTCAAGAGTCATACTTGCATAGGTTGTACCTTGCAAGGGTCAAATATCGCAAGGTCAGATCCTGTGAATCAGATATCACAAGGAACAAACTTCACAATGGTTACACCCTGTGAAGGTCAAACAGTACAAGGAACTTAATTCTCAAGAGTCAAACAATGGAAGCAAATAGGACAATCTCGAGGATCAAATCACTACAAGGGTCAACCGGGAAAGGCAGACAGGACAATCCGCAGGGTCAAGTTTTGAAGATGGCAGGATAATCACAAGAGTCGAAAGATCGCAAGGGTTAAAGAAAAAAGCCCTCTGATTATTTTGCTAGATTTATGCTTGTTCGTTCCTTGCGATTTGCATTCCGGGCTCTCCTCCGTTCACCCTTGTGATCATTCAGCCCTGAAGATTCTCTTACCTGCCTCTGTTATTTGACTCTTATGATCGTTTGAACGTTCCTAGGCACGACTCTTACGAGATATGATTCTTATGAACTCTGATCATCGCAAGGCATGACCCTGGCGAGATATGATCCTTGCGACGTTTGGCCTCTGCATTCTTGAGAACATAACATTGAAAGGTATAATTTTTTTCCTCATACGAAATTAAGTTTCAATTTCCGAGATTCATCCGAGACCGAGACGAGATGAAGCCGAGTAGAAACGATACTACAGCGAGACCGAAAAGATACCAACAATTTTAAATTTTAACGAGGCCGAGACGACAACCCTCAATAATTATTGCATGTTTTTTGTTCAATCTTTTTCAAGTTTATTACCATCTCAAAGCGATAATAAATTATGAGTGTTCTATTAATTATGAATAATTATTTATTTCGAAGAAAAAAATAACTTGATTCATGTAAAGAAATTTTCTTAATAAAAGAAAAATAAAAGAATTTCTTAATAAATAAAATAATTCTTTGCAATGAAATAAAGATACATAATAGTACAAAAACACTCATTTAATTTGAAAAAAAAACTTCATTTGATGCGCATAAATCATTTTTCTGGGTGCGACCATAATAATTGATTTCAATTAAAAAATTTACTGAAGAAGTTTCGGCCAAATATTACATTGAAGCGCAGCAAATACAATTGATCAATCAATTAATTAAATTGCAATTTCCAAGGGATTTATATTCCTAATTACAAAAGTTTCTTTGTCGCGATCAACTCAATAGGTAATTTCATCCTATCGTTAGTTTTTCGTTCATCCGTGTTTCTATTTGCCTTGTTTACAGCGATTTTTTCCGGTACTTAAATAATCACCCGATTCATCAAAGTCTCTAGCAAACGCAATAAGACAACCTATTGTTCCGCTACCTCCGTTCTTATTTCGTTTTATCCAATTTAATTGTGTCTTGAAGAAAAGGCTCAAATGCGAAACCGATTCACCGCATCGAGGTACGAGTGAAAATTAACGATAATTGAATGCAATTATTTACAGGATCATGTAACTTTTAATATTGGAAATGAGTGTATTGGGGGACTTTGACAGCACTAGTCTCATTTCCACTTTAGAATCGTAAGTTCAATCCAGAATGAGAGTGATCGTTCGGGGGTGGTATACTGAACGATAATGGATATTACTATTTGAAGTATCTCTCGCATTCAATGATATTCTTCTTCAGTTGTAACATGAGGTTGAAGACATGCACTAGCAATGTTATTTCAATCAATGAAACGAGAAATGAAAACCGTATTATCGAAAGAAAAAAAATTAATTTCCTGTTAAAATTGATATTTTTGGAAAAAAATTCAAATAGATAACGAGGGATTAACATGAATATAAGCTTCAATTGAAAATGAAAACTCGTTCCACGGAAAAAATCATGTCTGAATTTCAAAACCTTTTGATAGGCATGCATTTTTACGTAATTGAAAAGCGTCTGAATAAACGGACATATATCTGATTTGCAGGCTGAAATTAAGACAATTGGTCGTAAACATTTCAGATTAACAATAAATTAGATTTTTGAATAATTAGCGATTAAAGAAAAAGTTTTTTCGTACAAACCCTGTCAAATTGAAGATAAGGAAATGTATAATGTCCCACTTTGACGGCTTTGCCATATTCTTTTAGTGTGCCAAAAGACGATTCAATAGCGTAAACTCTGCTGAGATATATCTCTATGAATTTTTTATGGCGACTCTGATTTTGAGAATCATATTACGTTTAGGAACTAAATGACTCTGACGCCGCGTTGAAATTCATTACAAATTTTATCACCCGAGTATGATGATAGAAGAAGAACTTTTTTTCAGATCATATTGTGCATTAAATGCCCAATTGACTGCCATCATTTTCATTCCTCCAGTCAAAGTGAAAGAGAAGATGTGAATTTTCAAAAAGAGTGATTTTGCAGTGGATTTTTGTTTTGTTGACGAGTAACTCTTTAACTAAGCGTTAAGACCAAAAATTTCATTGGAGTTTTCGTCTCCAAATAATCGCCCCGAGCCACCCAAGATACGTACACACTAGGGCTGCCCACGTGACTCAAAAGAGGCTTCACTTTGGAGGGATATCTTGGTTTTGGTGATCACGGAACCTTTCAGTATCGTCAGAGTATCAAAAGAGGCAGTATCGTATAAAAGACCGAGAGGAAACGGCCGAGACTGAAATCGAAACTTTACATTGACGAAGCACGAGAAATTTGAGATCGACATGAGATAAATTGACTATGAGTTGTCACGAAAAGAGCCGATACTGCCTATTTTGAGACTGTGACAAGACCAAAAGTTTCCGTATTCACCAAGACCGAGACGATCCCTTCAAAGTGAAGTCTCGTTTCAGTCTCGTGGGCAGCCCTAGTACACACATTTTATAGAATCATTATATCGTCACTTGTCATGACATTCTGCCTCATTTCAAGGTAAAATTAATTAGAAGATCGTCAAAATCGGGGAATACAAAGCTCCCCTTCGGAAATTTTTTGTTTTTGATTTAGATGACACATCTAAGAGAAAACACATGAACAGAATCAATTGAAATGTTTCAGCAAAATGCAATGGTTGTACAGTTTGGTCCGTAATAAGTTGAGTCGAAGCCGTCGTGAGAAAGTACGGAGTGGCACGATTCACCTCTCAGAATTACTACCCTTGCTGTAACTCTCTCAAGGTGTAATCTCTAAGCCCCTAAAAGGTAGTTCGCTTTCTCTTTTAGCTCTATCCGACTCTCACTTCACCTCACACTATCGCCTTGGTCGATAGGAGGCGGCGCGGTTTCACTTACGCCCACCCGCGGAATCCGCAACGAGGCGCCTTAGTGAAGTTTACGCTAGTGCCTACGAACATAAATCGTTTGAAAGCTTCCTCTACCCCTCATTCAACCGATCTTCGCTTCATTGAGCAGGACATTAACTTTGTGTGTTATTGAAATTGTTATTTCATTTGTCTTCAGGCTGAAATAAATATATGTGATGGTTCTGCGAAATTTTATCCGTAACATGGACAAAAGTCTCGGAAAACAACTTCAATTCCAGAAAAATTAACTTTATACGATATATATACGGGACGCCCCATGACAACTCAGCCGCTATCACTATTAACGTAGCTCTACCCATTCGACAGGCTGCATCATTCGATATTACCTACACCAATATCTACACCTTGAATCAAATCGAACTCCACCTGAATCAAGTCGAAAAATGAACTTGAATCAGACGGATGGGTCGGTTTACTTCTCTTCGAGTCAGACTTGATTCATCCCGTCGATCCGACATGAAATAACCCGATTCCCGCATAATACAGTCTGACTTGATTCAAACCGATTCCTTAGCAGAAATTGTAAGAGGCTCTGCGATATTGGCTGTTGCAGTGGCATTCACGCATGAAGTGCGCTGCCACACGGAGTGCGCCTCCATTTTTTCATTTTATCAATAATAATAATCATCATCAATTAGTTGCGAGAGATTATTATTCACTAACAAATCGTTAATCGTTCAATAATTGATTTGAATTAATACGTATAATATGAAGATTGTAAATTCTTAATTGACGGGATTTGAGGTTAGGGCGGACACAGATAGGTCCATCCCGCATAAACCCTGCGCAGCCCTGTCTCAGTGACCTTGCTGCGTACCTTTCTGAGGTACATCGCCGCGAAAGGCAATGTCGCGCGCCAACTTACGCTGCGACGTTTCTGCACAATGAAATTTCTGCTAGGGCTGCTCGACTTGTTTCAGGACCATTTTTTGGATGTAATAAATATCCAATGCATAACATAAACGGAGATATTTATAAAAAAGATTACAGACAAGCTTAAAACCCTCAAATCTGATTATTGTATCTACTTGTTTTCTCGGCGCGGGAGTGGGGAGAGCCGAAACGCACGCTACATGGGGACCGTGAAAAAAAGCTTAGTTAAGTAAGAGGGTTAAAACTGACTTTTATAAAACTGAATTTTATATTTCTAAAAATTGGGACAAGAGCATATGAATTTCCAAGACGACAAAAGAATTTAGTAAGCTGTAGGTAACTCTTACTGCTATCATAATTTCAGGTAATTTAAATCAATAAGCTTTCAACCCTCTGACTTGCAATCTCATCTCCACTACCTATGGGGACCGTACGTTCGACGTGGGAGAGGATGAGTAGCGAGCGCGCGAACAGTGGCCTAGAGCTAAGCGTACATTTGAATACATGAGTCCCAAATGTGAAAATTTTTAAAAGGAATTTATTGATAAATAGGATGGAACAAATTTAAGGAAGAAAACAACTAATTTTGAAATAAGACATCTCATTGCTATGAATCTTCAAATCATGAACATGATCTCAGTTTTCAACAAATGGTTGCACTGGATAATCTCAATATTTGAAGACCATTTTCATTCTAGTTTTTCATTAATTTTTCTTTTTCTTTGCTGAAAAATCATCTGGATTCATTTCACAATTTGAAGATATCTTTCCTCGGTTCACGTATTTACCAAAACGTCCACATACACTTTTCAATAAGCTTTCATTCTTTTTTTATACACTTTTCAATAAGCTTTTATTCTTTTTTTTAGGTACTGACTCTATCAGTGACATTTCTTCTTCTTTTGTCTCTCATTATTTGTTGGCTATCCATCAATACTTCTATTAGGTCTTAAGCGAGGATATGCCGAGGGCCCCGACGTTAGCTTTGCAATACTTACAACGGTCCTGACGCGACAGGAGTGAGCGAATAGTCATGTGACCATTTCTTACTAACGCATCGCGCGGTGCGCTGTCAATGGCGGCCATCACACCGATGCGGTTCCATACAGTTTGCGAGTCAGAAGGGTTAAATACATAAAAGTATTTCTCAAAAATTGTCAATTAATTTATTGTGCTATATTAAAAATTATATTGAAAAAGTTCTTGTCCTGATAAAATCAATTTTTAAGAATCGCTCATTACACAAATAATTCAGTTCAGTCATGTATAAATAATGTTCAATATAACAAAAACTTATCTCTAAATAATTATGTCGAACTGCAGCTCTACAAAGACACAAATAATAACTATTAATTATCAAGCGTTCAAATCAAATGTACGTGAACTCACAGAATAATTTTATTTACTATACAATATAAAAGACAAATTTACGATGCCGGCGATGATAAATCATCTTTACCTCTCGATTACCGAAACTATCTTACTTATTATTCCTTCTTCCTTCTCCCAAATACTCATCGATAAGTACATTTTCTTCATTTTAATCTATCGGTTAATCCTCATTTACCACATGTAATGAACTCAATTTTTTTTCCAATTGATGTTGATGGTGGAATTTATTTTATCTTTTCAAAAATATCAAGCAAAAAAATGAAGAGGTACCCAAAATATAGGGGTTAGAGTGAGCATTGAAAGCAGATTGGTGAGTAAGCTAGGTGTATAGATAAAGGGGAGATGAACCAACGTACCCAAGCCACGAGGTTATTTATATTCATATCGATACATGGGGAAAGTTGGCAACCTTCTTGCCTTCTCGTCTATATCTTCCTACTCCTCTTCCCCCAAACAGTCTCAAAACCTTCTCATCCCTTACTCTTTCTCCTACCCATCTCCCTTTCCCTGTTTCTACTATACATCTAGATATCCTCTTGGACCATTCGGAAACTACTGCTATTGGTCATAAATACAGAAGATATGTGGAACAAATCCGAAATTTATTACATATGAGTTTCACAAGTTTGTCAATTTTTAAGAGTATTAAAAAAAATCAAAAGCTTTATATTCCCCTGAAAATATACGATAAGAATTTCCGATGGTGTAATCACTCACATTCCCTTGTAAACATGTTATCAACTTCATGGAATGCAAATACTGAAAAAATATACACTTCAAACAAAATTTTACCTTCTTTTCAAGTCAACCGACATGACAAAAAAAATTCCAGGAAAAATTACTGTGGTAGCTCGGTAGAATGGGTTAATTTGGACGGACCCAGAAAAATTCCCGTGTCAGCACCGGAATTTCTGCCGTGCGCTACAGGAATTTTTCTCGAATTTGCCGCGAAAAATTCTTGTACTCAACGGAAAATTGTCCGGTGCTGGCACGGTTATTTTTCCGGGTCTATCCAAACGAACCCATTTTACCGCGCTGGCACAGAATTTTTCCTGCAATTTTTTTCTCCGTGTATTTTTCTAAGAACATGTTATTATGGATATAACAACTTATTCCGCGATATATGTTATTATGGATGGGCACATAGATGTACAGCTGTTTCCACAGCACCTTCCCTTCTGAAAGTATGACAATTTTTAAGAATTATATAATTAAGGTATTCAAAACTCCGTTGAAAAGCACATGGTAAAGCATTAATGTCAAGCCTCACCAGCACTTTGCACTACCCACGCATCGCGACGGGGATGCAACTGGTATGACCCCAAAACATTCCAACATTATCAAATCGTCATAATATATTAGGATGGGTCACTTAATTCTTGGTGTCACTATATGTCTTAAATTCAGACATCTATTTTTTACAGTAAAGGAGATTTCATAATGAACGCAACACAGCCCGAGTGGCAATTCCGGTCAGCTTTTGATCAAGTTTGGATCAGGTTAGACCTGACCACTGATCAGGTATTGATCAAGTTGACGGATCCGGTCTTGATCAGATATGTTACGCTTCTGACCAATCCGGATTTGATCAGGACGAATGGATCCGAACTTGATCAAGTCAACGGTATGAAAACCGGATGACCTGTCTGTTAGTATCAATAACAATTATCAATGATAATTAATCCAAAACAAAAGATAATTCAATTCTTTCACCATAGGCCGCCTCTCTTAATGAAACTCTACTGTTATTACCTCTGAAAAAGTTTATTATTTTTTTACAGATGCTGGGGATCGAACCGGGGACCCTATGATTGCTAATCCTATGCCTTAACTACTACGCTGTCACGCTATTACTATTAAGTAAACTGCACATTACCTATATGATTTGTATCGGGGTATTCGTTGAATTTACGATTATTCCTGATCTCGCGGATGTGCGTATGTATTCTCAGAGATAAAATATATTCAATTAAATTTTTATTTATTTCATTCATGAATAATAATAATGATAATAGCAATAACACTAATAAATAGACATTTGGTGATTTTTTTTTCTCAAGATCATTTGCGTGTAAGTTTGATACTCCTCTAATACGTATTTACGGCATCATCATCCCTCCCTTCTGTATATTTGGAAAGGGCTGGCTGTTAATGAAATTGATGAATTAAATTAAATTCATTAAATTAAATTAATTTAATTTAAATTATTTTAACTATAGTAGAATGATCCTTTTCAAAGAGTGAAAATAATTATTGATACTGGTTGATAAAACTTAATTTGAATAGTATAATAATAGTTAATTAAATTATACGAAAAACTTATTAAAATTAATGTCAGGTGGACCGGATCTGAATCTGATCATTTTCTCTTCAATTAACCCCGTTCAAATGCCGATCAAAGACATCAAATCTAAATTTGATCAAATTGGGATCAGACAGCCGACCTCAGGGTGAGATCGTGCCTACCTGATCAGAACTTGATCTGAATCATCCTACAGTTTTTCGGATCCGATATACTGGATCAAAACCTGGTCAGGTTCTCATCAGACATCATCTGATTATGTCTACCTGACCAGAACTTGATCTGTACCCGTCTGTAGTTTTTCGGATCCGATCTGCTGGATCAGAACTTGGTCAGGTTCTCATCAGGCATCATCTGATCATGTCTACCTGATCAGAACTTGATCTGAACCCGCCTGTAGTTTTTCGGATTCGATCTGCTGGATCAGAACTTGGTCAGATTCTCATCAGGAATCACCGGATCAGTCCAACCTTACAGAAACCTGATCAAGTTTTGATCGTGCTTCAGGTGGGCCTGGAGCAATTTCCACTCGGGAGGCTTGACGCAACGTATGGAATTTTTAAAATAATAGAAAAAAATTAAATTATTGTTCTTAGCAATTGGAAGTGTCGCGTTGATTCTGCGACGCGTTCATTGTGGAATGATTTTGACATTTCATTTCTTACTAATCATGCGCGGAAGATTGCGAGGAATGAAAAAAAGTTACACAATGGAATGAGAACTTCTACATTTTCTTCTTTCTCCGTATTTTGCTTCCCCTTTACAACACATTTTCGGTTGAGTCACAGCGAGAAACAACCTCGGCTCTCATTATCCATGACATACAATCACAAAAGCTCACTTCTCAATGCAGAAGTTGTTTGAAAATTCTGTCTCGGGCGCAACGAACTTTTTTTAATTTCATTTGGTCTAATTTGTAAGGTAAATTTCCAATAGCGTCTCCTCCGCCAGTGCATGGAATGAGAAAAAGGGGGAAAATCCAGTGGAGTGATGAAGAAAGCGCCGGGGGGGTGGTGGGCGAAGTGGCGTTTGGACTGCAATGGATGTCGATTGAGGCAAACTAGAAGAAGGAGTTTCATTCTGGTTCCCAATAGTTACATATAGATAGGTTTAATTCATTGTAACTTTGCGCGCTGGAGGTCGTCCTGATTTTACTTTAACGTTTCAGACCGTGCACAGATGATTCTTTTCTTTTAATTAAAAGCAGAATAAAGTTCGAGGAAAATAAATGGGGACACTATTGAATCGAACCAATAGGATTCCAGAAAATCCAGATGAATTGTTCACTATGTGTAAATAAATAAAGGTGGACTGAGAGGAGAAATTAAAATGAAAAGAAAAAAATACATTGTCCCATTAAAAGAGGCCGTGATTTGCAGCTATGAATAATTGAGGTGCTTTCAGGAGCCTCGAGATTATCATCAGAAAGCCCATTGTCCCGCGAGATTAATTGAGTCGTGGGATATCTACCTAGGAAGTGAAAGACGTGGAGAGATGAGGAATCTCCTTCGCACCTTTCAAGACATTCTTCGATATTGAACCGGTATTTAATTAATGAAGGAATAATTCGATCTCTTGGTCATCGTTTTCCTCACTAACAGCCCCTGCTTTCATCTTTCAATTTTCTTATTAGTCTTGAACACTTTCTTTCTCATAAGTTTTTCACTCGCTTTTGGATTTTTGATTTGGTCGAGCATCAGACAAATATGATGAGCGTTTAATCAGAAAAGTTACGGGGGTAGTTCAATCATTATTTCTTCAGTTCTTTTGATTGGTTTTCTCAATAAAGTTTTTTTTTTGGGTGCTATATTAATAGGAAAACCAGATGGTGGATATGTATTCGGTGTATGACTTAATTTTTACAGATTTTTTCTTTGAGCTTAAAATTATATTTTAGAACACCGAACAAGAAGTCTACGTGAGTTACATAACCTTCCAGAATAGCAGAGTTTACGATGGCAACTGATAAAGAACACATTCGGCACTGCATTTTATATAAATTCCAACAAGGAGAAAATGCTTCTAAAGCACGGGAATCAATATGTAGTGTTTTTGGTGCCGACGTCGTGTCTTATAAAACGTGTAATTATTGATACAAACGTTTTAGAAGTAGTGATTTCGACGACCAGCCGCGCCCTGGACAGCTTCGAACGTTTGAAGATGCGGAATTGCAAGCTCTACTGGATGAAGACTCAATGCAAACGCAACAAGATCTTGCAGCTCAGTGAGGAGTCACCCGAACAGCTATTTCTAAGCGTTTGCACCGAATGGAAAAAATCCAAAAACTTGGAAGGTGGGTCCCACATGTGTTGACCGAATACAACCGAGGTCAACGTATAAACATGTGCCTTTCACCGCTTGCCCGACAACAAAAAAAGGACTTCTTGTGGAAAATTGTGACGTATGATGAAAAGTATATCTTTTATGAGAATCCCAAACGTAAAAAGTCGTGGGTAGATTCCAGGCAACCCAGTACATCGACGCCGAAACAGAACATCCACTTAAAAAGGATTCTCCTGTGTATCGGGTGGGACATGAAGGGTGTGCTTTATTATGAACTCCTGGAAACTGATCAGACGGTGACTGCGGAACGCTACAGCCGATAATTGAACAAACTGAGCGAAAAACTTGATCGGAAAAGGCCATTTACTGGGCAAGGACGCAGGCAAGTCATACTGTTGCATGACAATGCTCGACCTCACGTTGCTCACACGACTCAGAAGACCCTCTTGAACATGGGATGGGAAGTTCTCCCGCACGCGGCATATTCACCATACTTGGCCCCATCCGACTATCACTTGTTCCGGTCAATGCAGCACGCCGCAGTGGATAAACAGTTCAAAGCGCTGGACGATGTGCGTAAATTCGTTGATGACTTTATCGCCTTGAATCCTGTAAGTTTCTTTCGCGACGGCAACCGTATGTTACCTGAGAGATGGCGCAAGGTCATAGAAAATGATGGACAATATTTCCAAGATTAAGTTCGTTGTTCTCTATTTTTTTCTATTAAATAAATTTTCTGAAAAATCTGTAAAAATTAAGTCATACACCCAATAAAACAGAAATTTCAAAGTTGATTTTTTACTGTTGTATTCAGGGTATTATTATACACACTCAAAAATTTGAATAGTCATAATACCAGTGACCCTTAATACCCGTAATACCCTTTTCAACCAGTTAATATATTTAACTTTATTATAATATAGTTGTGGCGGAGGGGGCAGGACCGTCGTATGTGTTGGACGCGGTTGAGCGTGGGTCTGCGGTTTTGTCGCAATTATTGTGTTTATTCTCGACCAAGTGGGGGCCGAATTGATTGAATAGTATTCTTAATCACGTTGATCACCCGAGGAAGTGTTATCTCGTGTAGGGGTTTGGGTACCAATAAGATATACTGGTTTTGGTAATTGGCCGCAGTGTGAGGGTTAGAGTGACCATGGCCGGTGAGGGCGTGAAGGGAGGTAAGGGGAGTGATTTTGAGCGGGAGAGGCAGGAGGACGCCGCGGGAAGCGGGTTACCCTCACAGTCGGGAGATGGCGCCAGTAGCCAGTGTAACTCGACAGTCAGAGAGGGGAACTCGTCAAGGGCACAAGAGACTCGCACAGCCAGAGGAATGGGAAAGAAGACAAGGGGAAGACCACGAAAAGGGAGGAACACACCGAAAATATCGGATTATTTCCTGAGAAGTAGTGTGCCGGATGACTCAGCGAATAATGTGGGGGCTAGCAGAGGGGGAGGGAGACCTGACAAGACAGATGGGAGGGCCAGGAGAAGCAACAGTGTTCCAGGGGGGAGTAGAAGAAGCTGGCGAATAGATTTTGCATCGGACTGTGAGGAGAGTGAGCTGGTGGACAACCCAGAACCGCTCGTGATGAGAATGAGACATGAGGAGGAAGGTGAAGATGAGAAACAAGGCGGTAAGGACAGCCTAGGGGGGGTCACAAACCAGTGCGTGGGGAGGACAACTGAGGAGGCTGATGATGAGGACGGAGGTGCAAAGGGAAAAGCCCAACCGGCTGGAAGCACCGAGAGGAGGAGATCAAGACCCGAGGTGGTCGAAACGGGGATGAATACAGAGGTAAGCGGCGATTTTGAATGTCAGGAGTGTGGTAAAAGGTCGGCTGGAACTCAGTGGATACAGCAAAGGTTCTCAAGCCTGGAGAACAGGCTGAGGGAGCTGACGCACTTGGTTCGAGGCGGAACGAGTCGAAGGGAAGAATGCCCCCCCTCGCAACCGAGAGAGGATGGTGATGAGATCCTACAGGAACTCTCGAACTTGAGGAACGCGACCGAGACGATGAGAAACTGGGTGGCAGAAGGCTTCGATGATCTGAAAAGAGAGTTGGAGCTGACCCTGAGGAGGACGCTGGAATCAAGGGAGCCCCGATTGGACCCACTTGAGACGAGGAGCTCGCTGGAGGGGAGGGATCAGAGAAGCTGGGATGCAAAAATGTTTGAGCAGGAGGTTGGGGGGACTCAGATCTCCAAGGGGGCTGAGCACAGGAACAACTCACAAGCAGAGTGGGTGGGAACCCACGATGTGAACGCCAATGAGCAGGCTAATCATAGCCGCGGGACGGGTACCACAGAGAATGAGCCTGGCGAGTCTGTCGGAAAGATCTCCGATCCTATGGATGGACTTGACTGGAGGAAGACGGCCCCGGAGCTGATGGCAGAAGGGGAGTGGAAACGTGAGAAAAAAGAGAGGAACAAGAGGCTGAATGACGTGGTGGTGCGAGGTCTTAACACTCACCATGGGACAGAGGCGTTGGATTTCGTGACCCTAGTTAGGCGTCGCTGTGGGCTGGGTATCCAGGTGGTATCGATGGGGAGACAGACCTCAGGCGATCTTCGCTTTTCCCTGAGCAGTCACACGCAGAAACAAGCGCTAGTGAAGGGGAACCACCTGAGGTCGCTGAATGAGATGGGGGTCAGGGTTGACGATGATCTCACCTTGAGACAGCAGAATGTGGCAGAGTGGCTAGAGTCCTTGGCGGATGGTGCCAGGGTCCTTGGACGAGCGGCTCGAGTCCAGAGCTTCCAGCAAAGCATCTGGGTTGACCGAGCCAAGTACCGATGGAAGGAGAGAACTGCCGAATTAGAGAGAAGGGACGAGTCGACTGGAGCAGAGAGAGAGGACGCTGCGAGAGATGACATCATCAATAGTAGAGATAAGAGTATTGATAAGAGTAACATTAACAATAACAATAATTGACGTGGAGAGGGGGGAGGGAACAATCACATCAGGGCTACCTGCTGGAATGTGGCAGGGTTAAAGGGGAATAAAATTAAGGGGATTTGGAAGGACATAGAAAAATTTGATATAATAGTCCTGTTAGAGACTCATGTAGTTGGAAACAAGCAGGAAGCCCTGATGAAGAGACTGCATAATATAACAAGTGAATTTGATTGGGTGCATCAGGGGGCAATTAAGAGGAAGAAAAAAGGGCAAGGTATGGGGGGGATACTAATAGGGACTAGGAAAAGCCTAGGGGAAGGTATAAAGGTTAGCTCCTGGACTAACGGAGCAGTAATATCAGGAATCAAATTATGGGGAGGGGGGAAATGTCGTCTCATTGCTGGATACAATAATGTGGGATTGGAAAAAATGTTGGAGGAAATTAGGGGCAAAATTGAAGAGGGGAGGGACCAGGGGGAGGCTATCATAGTAATGGGGGATTTGAATGCCAGAATTGGGCAACTGCCGGCCGGGGACGATGTTGAGAATTTCCAGAGAAAATCCAGGGACAAGGAGGTATTGCGGGGGGGCAGGAGACTCATCGAATTCTGTGATTTTGAGGGGCTAGTAGTGGCCAATGGAGCCATCAAGGGGGACTGGGAGGGTACCGTCACTTACGTGGGGAAGCAGGAGGATGTGGAAGGCTCGGTGATAGATTTGGTCATGTACGAGGGGAGGGCAGACGTACTTGAGGAAATGAGAGTGTGGCCGACGCTCGATTCAGATCATATGGGTATCGGTTTCACTCTGCATGGACCTGGGGGATCTCGCGAAAAGGCCACAGGGGGGGTTGAAGGGAAAAAGGGGGCATCTGGAGGTCACCCTCCGGCGAATGGCAAGGAGTTCAAACTCGCCTGGAAACCGCAACTGAAGGATACATACCACAACCTTCTTGAGGGTAAGCAAGTGGCTCAGGGCGACGGGGAGGATACAGAGGCGCGATGGGAGCGACTGAAGGACACGATCGCAGAGGTGGCTTTCGACGTGGGCATGGTAAAGAAGGTAGGGGGGGGGGCATAAAACCGATGAGAATGCATGGCTAGGGGATGAAGTTAGATTCCAAAGAGCAGAAGTCTTCAAGTGCCTTAAAAAGTACCTGCGAGTTGATGAGAAAGGGGTTAAAACTATGTATAAGACTGAAAGAGCCAAACTGAGGAAAATGACCAAAGAAAGAATGCAAGAAATTAAAGAGGAGAGAGAGAGCAGAGTAAGAGCTAGCAGGGGCATGGGGGGTTTTTGGGATGCGATCAATGGTTGTCGCCCGAGAACTGAAAGGAAAGGGAAGGGAATACCGGGGGAGGCATGGGTCGATCATATGGGCAATATCTTGGGGGGAACGGACCTGACTAGGGACGAAGATCGGGAATGGGAAAAAATGGAAGAATGGATGGAGGCAGAGGCCCTAGATAGGGACATCAGCTACGCTGAATTTTGCGGGGCGCTGAAGGCCTTGAAAAACGGGAAAGCTGCGGGGGAAGACGAGATCGCCGGAGAATTTCTGAAATATCTCCCGGAAAATTGGAAGGTAGAACTGTGGAAGGTAACGCAGAAGGGGTGGGAAACGGGTTCATTGATGAAGGGTTGGGAAGTGGCTCGCATATTTCCTATTCATAAGGGGGGGGACGAGAATGACGTGGGAAATTATAGGGGAATATCGTTACTGAACCTAGGGTATAAACTGCTAGCTAGCATTATGGCCGATAGATTGGGGTGTTGGCTGGAGAAGGAGGGCAAGTTGAATGAGAGCCAGGGCGGCTTCCGAAGGCGTAGGGGTACCAGGGAACAGATCTTCATTCTGAATTCACTCATTGGGAACAGCTTTAAGAGGAAGGGGGGTAAACTGTATGCTGCTTTCATCGATTTGAAGGCAGCCTTCGATACAGTAGATAGGGATTTACTATTGGAAAAGATATGGCGGGTAGGAATAAGAGCTCGTTTCTACGACATGATCAAGGCCATATACAGGGTGTCGGAGAACGAAGTCATCACGGGAGAAGGCATCACTGGGAGATTTTCCACGGTACGGGGGGTGAGACAGGGATGTCCTCTAAGCCCGATACTTTTCAACTTGTTTGTTGACGATATTGATGACAAGTGGGAAGGAAAGGGCGAAGGGGGCACGGTATTAGGGGGGGAAAAGGTATTCTGCCTAAAGTATGCGGATGACATCGTGGCGGTCGCGGATGATAAGGCGGGACTGCAGAGCATGCTAAACACGGCCGAAAAGTACTTTCGATCAAATCGACTGGAGATCAACGTGAACAAAACTAAGATTATGGTCTTCAACCGGGGGGGTAGGAAAAAGAAGGGGGAAAAATGGGAAATCTATGGGCGGGAGGTGGAGGTCGTTAGCAGATTCAAGTACTTAGGTTTCTGGTTCTCGGCGAAAAATGCCTATGGAGAGCACATTCGAAAAATGGCGGGGAAGGGGGTGCGCGCGGTAAATGCAGCCTGGGGGGCGGCGACGAGGGCAGGGTTACGCTCACTGAAGAGTAGGCTGTATGTGCTCAACACCTTAGGGAAATCTGGGGCGCTGTACGGGACGGAGATATGGGGGTTGAGCAAGAGACCGGAAATGGAAAGTGTACACGGGAGGGTGGTCAAGATGGGGATGGGGGTCACGAGGAACACACCAGACTATCTGTGGAGAGCGGAGAGTGGCACGAAGAGTCTCATCTTTGAGACCAGGCGCCGAGCCTTACACTTTCTGGGGGGAGTTAGCAAGTTGGAAAAGGATAGAATGGTGAGGGTTGCTCTCAAGGAGGAACTCAGGGCATTAGGGAACTCGAACCCCACGGCGTGGGGCAAGGAAGTACGTGATGCGCTGAGGGATTGGGGAGGTGAGGAATTTTTGGGAATTTTGGGGGAAGGNCGTGTACACGGGAGGGTGATCAAGATGGGGATGGAGGTCACGAGGAACACACCAGACTATCTGTGGAGAGCGGAGAGTGGCACGAAGAGTCTCATCTTTGAGACCAGGCGCCGAGCCTTACACTTTCTGGGGGGAGTTAGCAAGTTGGAAAAGGATAGAATGGTGAGGGTTGCTCTCAAGGAGGAACTCAGGGCATTAGGGAACTCGAACCCCACGGCATGGGGCAAGGAAGTACGTGATGCGCTGAGGGATTGGGGAGGTGAGGAATTTTTGGGAATTTTGGGGGAAGGGACTCTGGAAAGTAAAGATTTTAGGGAAAAGGTGGGGGATTACCTGGAGAGGGGGGAGGAGAAGGTTAGGTCCAGGGACTCTCGTAAAATACGGGAGTCAAAATTTAACCCTGACTGCAAGTTTCTGCGCGCGGTGGGGGAAGACTTCTGTTATTGGGAAGAAAAGGGGGTCACCTGGGGGGATAAGGTAATGTGGGCCAGGCTGCGATGTGGGAATCTGGGAAGGGCTGGGAATAAGGGGTATAAAGATATGAGCTGCAGGCTTTGTGGGGCAGCGCGGGAAGACTTGGAGCACATCCTAAGCTGCGACATGATTAAGGGGGGGGGGTCCTCAAAGAAATATGGGATGATTGGAGGGTTTTGGGAAGAGGGGAGACAATTATAGAGCTGCTGGGGGGGAGCCGATTCCGGAGCTCTGTAAATTTTTCAGAGAATGGGCGAAACTCATGAGGGGAATGGAGGAGGGATAGGCAAGCTTCTGCGTCCACCCGAGCCTCCCTTCTCTATGCTCTCCGCCTCTTATTTTAAGGTGATGGGGGGGTGGAAAATATTTCGCGTGCTGCGGCCTACACGATCTACGAGTACTCCCGACAACCGGCCCGACGGCGAGGGGGTGGCGGCCTCGCGTGTCCCGCGGTTAAGGTAACGGCGTTACACCCAGTTACATCGAGGGGTGTCTCCTGTGCCTCTGTGTATTCAAGTCCCTGGATTCCTCAGCGAAAAACGGCCAAGGCTGGGGCAATTTCTACTTTAATTCGTACTATTATAATTTTCTTACTTTCTCTCTTCTAATAATTTAATAACACTTGTTTGTTTGTTGGTACGCTGTACTATGTACAATACTGTAAAACGCTGTATACTATTGGAGCATATATGTAGTTTGTAAGGGGGAAAGGGGGGAACAAAATGTAAAAACCCGAGAGGGTATACATGTGACAAAATAAATAAATATAATATAGTTGTGTTCGATCATTTGGTGAAAACTCCTCCGTAATCCATCTCAACAGAGCCTAGTGTTTGGAATTCTCCATCAGCCAAAGGTATAAATCTAGTTCCGCTGAAGGTCAACCGGATGACCTTCAAATGGGATAGGAAAATAGAGAAAAGCGTTATTCATCTCCCACGTTATATCCAGTGAATTTTTTCATCATTTAATACAAAAATCAATGTGAACTGTAAATTTCATATTAATCATTCAGTGAGAATTAGAAAAAATTGGGGGAAATTCCCGTGAACATATGCGTGAATATTGAAAGAGTTGAAAGCTCAGCTCATTTTTGGACTGAATATGCTTGTTTGATTCAAAATTAAAACAAGCTTTGAAATTTCCTTCTACTTCCTATTCAAAGCTATTCAATTGCAATCTATCCGAAATGTAGAATTCCATCAGCTTTTTCCTCTTAAATGGGATTTAATGTCTCTTTTCCAAAAATTATATAGAACTACCGTGGTGGCACCAGTTTTCGAAAGGTCAAGGAAGGTCAAATATGAAAGATTAATAAAGATTATTGATCGAAAATGACAAAATGACAATGATTATAAGGTTAGAAAGAATACATTTTTTTTTTAATGCTTATTTTATATCGCTTCGAGTCTGATGAGACTATATGGCGATTGATCAAGACTTTAAAAATGGTCAGATCTCACCATTCTACCCGGCCAGGAATCGAACTTGGAACCTATCCGTTGTGAGGCAACGGCCTTAACTACTACGCCAGGCCACCGGGCAGAAAGAATACATTCGTCAAGTCCTCCAACCTCGTATTCTGTGAAGCCAAATCTCAAATGCCGTATTTCTTATGAATTTTTGTTCTTTTTTCGTTTCATTTCAATCTATATGGATTCAAAAATTATCCATCAGCTCATAGAAACTCATTAAAATGAATTATTTGCTTACATTTTGTCTCCAGATCTTTATGAAGTATGACTGAATCCAAATGTCTGTACACTACAAAAGGCTCGAACACCGCGGATAAATGTAATTTTAGGCATTTTTTGCACTCTGTGTGATGTAAATGAATATTGTAATTCGTGCAGAACTAACTGCTCTTTGAGAGGACAACAATGGAAATGGACTTCGATGCCTTTGAATATTTATTGGTTCAAAATTATGCTGCGACGGTGCTCCAAATACGGCTATTTAGGGCCCATTCGAAAATTAGTGCCACCACGGTACTGGTGGGTATTTGGAGTAATGCAGAACCACAATCGAATTGCGTATTTCGATAATATTTATGAGCTCCTCCTCAGGGATGGGAACCTCGAATTACATTTGTAATCGAATTACTTGAAAATTACTAAATATATGTGATGTATAAAATTTCTTCGGGAGAGATTTCATTACACTGAGAATTTTTAATTTGTGATTTTCGATTATCAGTTCCGATAAATTATAGTAATCGATAGTAATTACCACGAGAATTACATCAGAATTTTATTGGGATTAAAAATGAAATCGAATTCATAAATATAATTTACAATGCCCATTCGGAATTCCTCCAGTAACTGATAAGTCTTTTGGCGAAAAATACTCATTGTGAAGGAAAAAAAATTTGTTAGAGCAAATTACATATTACAGCTGACATTAGGAATTTCCAATTCCTAACTAAAAAAGGAATGTCGTAATCGTCATTTTCAGATTATAAATTGGTAGAGTAACTGCAATATTCGATTTCGAAATTACAAATTATTCGAGTAATTCTCATAATCAGATAATAATTCGGATTACTCATTTAATTTTTTAATCTGACAAATTTAAATTCTTGTAAGTTGTGCCAAAAGGACGTATAGACATTAGTTTCTAGATTTTAGAAACTCCTGTTCTTAAACTTTATCCTTGATGGAATCATAAAAACTAATAAATTCGGGGATTGTTTTTAGGAACAAATATTGTCTAAAACGAATACTGAATTTTTCTGAATTTTAGAAAATTTTCAGATTAAACTAAAAAATTGCAACCGAGGTATTTAAAGGGCGTAAGTGCCCCATACATCCGGAGGGGTGCCCAAATATCGGGAATTTCAGATGTGAGGAAGGGTGATTTTGCAAAGAGAGGGAGGGGGGAGGAGATTGGGCATTGAAAAATCACAATCGATTAAAATTGAGTTGGTGAGTTTTTCCAAAATATCTCCGAAACTAAAGGAGAGCGCGAATTATTACGAAAATGGGGGGGGGTGCATTGAGAATTCGCAAACAAAATAATTGAGTCGGTAAGATTTTCGAAAATATCTCCAAAACTAAGGAAAATGGCCAATTTTTACTGAAAATTTGGGGCGGGAGGGGGGTAGGAAGTTTTATTGAATTCTTCATGTACAACCCTCCTCCCTTAAACTTTCAGTAAAAATTCACTATCTCCCTTAGTATCAGAGATATTTTTGAAAAACTTACCGACTCAATTTTTTTTGGTTGTGAATTCTCAATATACCCCGCCCAAATTTTTGAGTAAATAATATATATAATCTTCTATATAAATCCACCCTTTTGACTCCCTCTCCCCATTGATAACACCGCCATTCAATAAAATTCCCCCGAATATGAGACTCCCTCCCCCCAACCCCCCGTATAATCCCACCCTACATGAACTCTTTGCAAAAACTCCCCTCAAAAATAAAAATATGTTCTAAATTGCAGAAAATAATTTTTCTAAAATTAAGTGTATTTTGATTTAAAATTAATCCCCATTTTGATCATTAATTTGAAACGATTCATATCTAACACTTTAGAAAAACTTTCCTAAAATTTTAGAAAACTGAAGGATAGAAGCCACTTTTTCTCTCTGCGTGAAAATTTCAGCCGAAGTTCTTATAAATACTTTTCTAGGGAATAGGACATCTCCACGTTTCAGATGATTCTGAGTCATCTGAGCCTAACTTTTTGAGACAAATTTTTTGCTCTGTCTAGAGTAACTTCGAAGATTGTCCAGATTTGGGCCACAAGATTGTATAATCACTTCCTGAGAGAGTATAAAATCTCCAAGTTTCAGGTGAGTCTGACTCATTTTTATGTAATTTTTTGAAACAATTTTTTTTGGTTTTCTCACAAGGAATTGAGAATTTTTTTACGAAACTATAAAAGGGCGTATTTCCGCATTTCCGTTTTTTGGGGGCTTAAGAAATATTCATGCTTAGATGATTCTGAATTGTTTTGAGACCATTTTTTGAGTTAATCTGGAATGAATGATTAACACAAAATTGTATTGTGAGTGATTTCGCCAAAAATTGATCCGGTTTCGTTCCTTGAAAATTTTAATTTTGTAGAGCCTTTTCCGATGGTTTTTTCTACTATCAAAAGAGCTTTGAAAAACTCTCCCCATAATCGTCGGAAAAGTAAATTCCTTTGATTTTCGACTGTTTGTCGTCTATTTGTTGAAATTCTGCGTGTCAGAAGAAATGATAAGACATTTTTTGACTCTTCAATATGTATTATTGGCGAAAATTTCTCATTCTTTCGATTAAGCATGGTTGAAAGTTGTTCACAGCACCAGAAATGTCGTGAAATTCCGAAAACAGTTGAAAATTCCGCGTTGTATCACCTTTCCCTACCTGGATTGCAGATTTTTCATTTTTTTTGTGGAACTTACTTTTTGTTTCGGAAAGTATCCAAAAATCAAGGTGGGATTCCACTCTATTCTATCTAAACATTATTTCTGCCCTGTTTTTCCTTTTTTTAATATTTTTTTCATGAGTTAAAAATGTTTTTTGTTTTCCATCGAAAACTTTTTTTACAAAGAAATTGAAAAAAGAAAATTTTACTGGAAAAGTATGTATACGATCCCTGGACTCGAATTTTTAAAAAGTCTCCTAATTGCTTTTAAGCAGACCAAAAACTATGTTCCGAAAAATTAGGTTCAAATGACCCTGACATATCTGAAACGGTGGAAATTTATTATTCCCTAGGAAAGTGTTTATCCGACTTGTTTATCCGTATTTTCAAAAAATTGAAAAATTCCCCATAAAAAAAATGAAAAAAATTGTCTCGAAGAATTGGGCTCAGATGACTCAGAATCATTTAAAACGAGGAGATTTCGTATTCTCTGGAAAAGTGTTTATACGACCTTTTGGCACAAATTTTCAAAAATTTGAAAAAATTATGCGCCAAAAAAAATGAAAAAATTTGTCCCGTAAAATTGAGCTCAAATGACTCGGCATCATCCAAAACGTAGGGATTTCATATTTTCTGTGAAAGTATTTATACGACCTTTTGGCCTAAATTGTCAAAAAATTTTCAAATTCCTTGTAGAAAAATAAAAAATTTGGTTCCGAAAAGATAGGCTCAGATGACTCAGAAACATCTGAAACGTGGAGATTTTATATCCCCTGGGAAAGTGTTGATACGACCTTTTGGCACAAATTTTGGGGAAAACAAAAAAAAATTGTTATACGACCTTTTGGCACAACTCACGCGAATTGCCCACTTTAGGAGATAATGAATCTGCACGTTTCAGATGATTCTGAATCATCTGAGCCCAACTGTTGAGGACAATTTTGTTTTTATTTTTCAAAGGGAATTTGGACATTGAAATTGGGCCAAAAAGTAGAAAAAAATGTTTCTTTAGGGGATAATGAATCTGCACGTTTCAGATGATTCTGAATCATCTGAGCCCAACTGTTGAGGACAATTTTGTTTTTATTTTTCAAAGGGAATTTGGACATTGAAATTGGGCCAAAAAGTAGAAAAAAATGTTTCTTTAGGGGATAATGAATCTGCACGTTTCAGATGATTCTGAATCATCTGAGCCCAACTGTTGAGGACAATTTTGTTTTTATTTTTCAAAGGGAATTTGGACATTGAAATTGGGCCAAAAAGTAGAAAAAAATGTTTCTTTAGGGGATAATGAATCTGCACGTTTCAGATGATTCTGAATCATCTGAGCCCAACTGTTGAGGACAATTTTGTTTTTATTTTTCAAAGGGAATTTGGACATTGAAATTGGGCCAAAAAGTAGAAAAAAATGTTTCTTTAGGGGATAATGAATCTGCACGTTTCAGATGATTCTGAATCATCTGAGCCCAACTGTTGAGGACAATTTTGTTTTTATTTTTCAAAGGGAATTTGGACATTGAAATTGGGCCAAAAAGTAGAAAAAAATGTTTCTTTAGGGGATAATGAATCTGCACATTTCAGATGATGCTGAATCGTCTAAGCCCAACCTTTTAGGACAATTTTTTTCCATTTTTTCAAAGGTTCAATTCAAAATTTTCAAAATGTTTTTCATTTTGAAAATGTGCTAAAGAGGGGAACTTAATCCCCTAATTCGATATAGATTCCAGAATATTTTTGTCTTGAGACCATCATTTTTTGGTTGATTAATTTCAATTATTTATTTTCTGAAATTAATTGTTTTTTTTTTAGATTTTAGCCGGATGCAAATTCTAAACTGCAGATTCGAGAATGTAGAAAAAAAAATCTTAAATTTCCATTTTTTTCTGTTTTTGATTATTCCAATTCCAAATTACAGAAGGGAATTTGTAAATATTAAAGTAAATCATCGCGTCAATTAAGTAATTGGGAAATAACGAATGAATTATCCAGCTAATCGGAAAATCGTCGAAGTCAGATCGAGATACGCGGCAGCGTATCGGCCAAGAAAAAGTTTTGACTCTGACTGTACAAAACTGGCCGAACGCTGCCGTCTATCTATACACGAAGCAACTACCCCCTCCACTACTTCCGACTCATATCCATTAAATAAAATACAAATGTGACAAGCTTCATGAAAAATAATCTTAGTTACTCAGCTTCTCATTGATGTAACTATTTTTTTATTCCAATCAATATTAAAAAATTACGCACACAGCAACGGGTTCACATGCACATTCTCCTATTTCACATTATCTCCTATCATTTTTTTGTTACGGAGTTGGTAGCACTGCAATACAGCCACACCACCAAGGGGGGAGCTCGGGAATTTACAAATTGAATTTGGTATATGAACGATAAATTCCAGATTTTTCAACTGAGTTCCGTGCATAAATAAATTCTAGAAGAAGCAAATCAAGTCGGAAAATCTGGAATAAGTATTTTATTTATTTTTTCTATTTTCATTGGTTTTATCGAAGTAATTCTCGATTTGAAACCCCTCCTCTAGTCTGCCTCCCCTCCTTTCTTTTTCCTCTCATTTTTATCTACGGTATCATGGCCGTCTTACTCTTAGCTGTGCCCCATTCGAGCTAGGACTGCACGGGAAACCATATAAAACCCCAGTCGCACAGCCGGCCGATTGTGCAGTGCCCTAATATATCCATCTGGAATAAGTAATTAAAAGTCGACGGAAATGATGACTGTGAAGTACAATTATTTGTTTTGCTTCGATTGTTGATTGGAAAGATGATCTATCGTGTAAAAAATAAATGAGCCGAATTGAATTGGAAATAAAAAAATTTATAGGATATAAAAAAGATTCCTTGCTTATTTTGAAAAAAATAATGAAATCTCCCTAAAAAAACAAAAACAAATGTTTTTGTGAAAAAAACAGCGCCAAGAAAAACTTTGGGTTGGTTCTTACTGGGAAGTAGAAATTTTTGAAAAATAAAAAAAAATGAAAAAGAAAGCCAAGTCAGCAATGTCGAATGAACGTACATAGTGCACAATCAGATTTCTATGAGAAAAATAGTTTCAAATCGAATAAGGGTTTTAAAAATTCTTCATGAAATAAAAAATTACTAGAAGGAGAACCAACGTTCTTGGCGCGGAGTTTTTCAACTCACTGTCTGGTATCAATCTAATCCGCTATCTTTTGATTCGCGCCAAGGACGTTGGTTCTCCTTCTAGTAATTTCTTATTTCAGGAAGAATTTTTTAAAATCCTTATTCGATTTGAAACAATTTTTCTCATAGAAATCTGATTGTGCACTATGTTCGTTCATTCGACATTGCTGACTTGGCTTTCTTTTTCATTTCTTTGTATTTTTAAAAAATTTCTACTTCCCAGTAAGAACCAACCCAAACTTTTTGTTGGTGCTGTTTTTTTTTTTTACAAAAATCCAAATTACCCATGTAATTTGAAGAACTACAATATGAAGTTACTTGCCCATTCCAGTAATTCGGTACTGTGAATATTTATTATTCAATAATCTGTAATCTGAGAAATCAAATTCCCAGTTAGTCAAGTATTCTCTAATGGCATTTTATTAGATTATTTCTATCGCCGATAGTTAGTAGAGGTCATTGAAAATTCCTTCGAATATTTTGGTAATTTGCGATTAGTGATAATAAAAACTCATGTATTTTCCAATCGATTCAGAAGAATTATAAATTTCAACGGATTAATGGGTTACTGATATACAACTTGATATTTAATTGTAATCTCCAATTATTTTTCTTAAATTACGAAAGAAAAATGTAATTTAATATTCAGGAACGCCAAATTCCCAATTTTCCCATCCCTGCTCCTTCTTTTCTCTTATTCATTATCCCGTCTTCATTCAATTTTCCTAAAATCTCCGAAATTCCACGAATTATGAAAGCATTAATTGTTTATTTTTAAAAATAAATTTTAGGAATTCTAATGTTATTTGCTATTTTTATTTATTCCTTAGAAGATAATAATAACGGGACGACAAGTTTTCAGATTTTCTCTCGTGAATTATTCATTCCCGATGAGTCCAAATTTCCACCAAAATTTTGTTAATGTATAATACGGATACGAACTATTTTATTTATTTCCCAGAGCAAATTTGTCAGTGAAAAATGTTTGTACTCTGTATGGATAATCTCGAATCCCTCATTTCGAATCAACGTTCGTGATTCAACGTAACGACGTGTGTTTATGCATCCGAAGTAAACTAAACTTGACTCTACCTTATATTCCGTAGTAGACAAACTCAGTCTTTCCAACACCCTGTCATTGTCGATGAACCCTTCCTATTGCTCTACGTCTTTCACTCACACCCACTCTAAAATGATAATAAGATTTGACTCATTAGAAGTTTCATTAGAGGTTTGTTTACAAGAGCTAGACGTTCCCCGTGGTTTCAACCGGTGAATACATGAGTACCTAAAATATTCAGATAATTTATTTATTCCCCATCCTCATTCAGTAGCGTTCAAATAACTTATTTACATCTATCAGTGTGTGCCCAATTTTTTTTATCGTTATTTTACATCGCTTCGACCCGGTTAGGGTATACTGCAATGATGATCAAGACTTTAAATGGTTAAATCGCACCATTCCACCCGGCCGGGATTTGAATTCGGAACCTTTCGCATGTGAGGCAATGAACTTATCCACTGCGCCAAGCCACCGTGTTTGTGTGCCCACTTTTTCGTTCTTTTTTTCTAAAGTATCTGATAGTCACTCAGTTCGCTTTTAGTCTGTAGGGGAGGTTGGGGTAAAATGGATACTTTTGACTTTTTTCAAAATGTTAATGACGGGTTTAAATGTTGATAAAATGTTATAATTTTTTTTCATTGCAAAGAACATTTCTTTCCCTTTGCGATGAGCCTAAACTGAGCTCAATTGATAAATTTGTTTCTCAGTTATGAGTAATTAAAACAAAAGTCTAAAGTGTCCATTTTACCCCACTCTCTCCTATAAATGAGGTTGAAACGGGCCACGGCGAAGTGTGTACAAAAAAAATTAGAAAAGGAGAAATAGAAAAAAAGACCTTTGGGGAAAGTAAGTCGTCACAATGTGCAGGCGGAAAATTAAATCCGAGCCGTGGAGCAAGCTGCTAGCTGACCTGTTTCGTGCATGTCACAAATTCGCAAGTGAAAAATTGAAAAAATTTTGTTGAATTTTCTCATTCACTTCCTTCTTCTGTCGTTTCTGTGAAAGCCAATTTTTAATAAATGGAAATTTTTTTCAATAGAATTTTTTACAAACTAGCGAACAAGCGCTTTGCGCCCGTCGATAGATTAATTTATACAATTTTTTTTTAAATTTTATTTTTCCCATTGCCGTCTTCACAATCGATTGATTTCATTGCATTCATTCTTATTCTTATAATAGTTTTTGTTTTCTTAATTCACAAGTTACAGCATTGAAGGAAGAGGAATTATGTTAAAGATCAATAATAAGTGTTTTTTTGTGATCAAAACTAACTGACAAAACAAAAGTCATTCGAAAATAGGAAATAGATAATAGGAAAATCTCGTCATGTATTACTGAAAATTTTAAAAATCGGTTTTTTTCTTCATATGGTAAAAGGATATCGCTACTCCTCATTCCTATGGTCGGATTCCAATTATTATTATGAAAAATTATTATAAAATAAAAATTATTATTATGAAAAGGAAATTGATAAGGAATCAGACAGGGATAATCAGCGAGAAAATGGATTTTTTTTTTCATTTATATCGGCCGGAACTTCGAATCACTTTTTTTTCTCAAGTATAAAGGAATATCAATATTTCAGCGAGAAGAAATTCAAAAAATTAAAAAAAGTGAACGAGAACTAAAAAAATTATTTTTAATGTGGCCGGAAAGTTTTAAAATCGAAATATTTTTTCGAATAATGAAAGAATACCCAAAAATTCGATTTCGATCTTTGTCTTTTCATAGAATGAGTAGAAAAAATAACAAAAAGTGAGAATTGGAAACTAAAAGTTTTATCGGATTATTATCATGTAATAATAGAATAGGTATCTAATAATTTTCTATGAAAAAATATTAAAATAAATAGAATGGGATAGTTCCTTTCGAACTATTCATGAAATTCTCAACTACACTGAGCTGATTTTCACCGTGAAGTTGGACGGTAGCAGAATTGTAGTAATTGGTCGGTGGAAATACAATAGTAGACCCGTCTATCGTCAATAGAAACGCAGGGCCATACTGAGGAAAAAAATTCTAATATCTGAAAAATATTTGCTTGAAATAAGGAATTTTTCTTCAATCGTTGAATTCTCCCAGTCCCAGGCATCTTAACTTATATGGCCCGAAAAAAACCTCATGCTTTAAAATACTGTTATACTCAAGTATTATTTTGTCACAAATTAACTCACTTTAATCTTGTAGAAGTATTGTCCATCGCCAAGTATTTATTGTTTTTATGTTTTTTTAAATGCACTTCCAATGTTCCGACATATAATATATTCATGATGTAATGCGGAATGATAGCGATAAACGAGAATATGTACAAGTTCCGTGAAACGTAAATATTCTGAGATTCGAGCCATTGAACATAATTCACTTGTCTCAGGTAAATATGGTCTGCATATTAGGAAATTTTCCTACGCACGTAAAAAAATCATTGAATATCATCTAATTTCATGTTTACTCCAACACTAGTGCTCTATGAAGATAAGCTTTCTGTAGAGGAAAAAATGAAACTTCATAGATAGTTGAGTGGTAATTTTTAAGAGAGTGACAGTGAATTTCAAATTTTTCAGCGATAGGGAGGTAAGAATTCCTTAACTTACTTGAATTTCCAATCAAAAAATGAATATTCAATACTAAATTACGATTAATTTCGAATCAATTAAGATTCAAGAATATATTTAGAGGCGAGTAGGACAAAGTAGAACATTTGTAATTCTTAATATCTTCATTTATAAACTGAGAAGTTGAGATTTTCAATCGATGACAAAATCTCCACTTTGACCCAACTTACCCACAATCACTAATCGGGTGCAACCGACATAGTCAGTCATCAGTTCCGCATAGATTTCGACCTACAAGGAACTTATGGAAAATATCACGCAGTCGTAGGTTACAAGTAGGTTGTAACTTTGTAACACATCAAAAATTCACGTGACTATTATCTTCTGATCCGCGCTTAACTTGGCGTGGATTTTTATTTCTTCATTTGTTTTAAAATTTTTGTGGGAATTGTCTTTGTTTTTAAATAGTATTTCTTTTTCCAGAAACAACCACACAGAACTATTTCTTTGCACAGTTTTTCTACAAAAACATTTATATATTTTTTGGGAGATTGGAAATATATACATTTAGATATCTCACATATGGCAGAGATTCGTATTCTCTGACGATTGACTTTTGATTCTTATTTCCGCCTTATTATTATTTTTAACGGAATTTGTTGCAAGTTCCAAACGACTTGCAAGTATTTACAAGTATTTACATTTTATGTAACTAATAGTTGATGGAAAAAGAAAGAATCTGCTTGTGTGTTCATTTTGCTGGATGAGCATCGAGTAATTGAAAATAGTTTTTACGAGATTGAGTGCATGATGAGATGGTACAATATAAAGCGATTATATGAAGAGTTGAAAAATTTCACCATTTATTGTTGGAGGTGAACAAGGCCTCCCCAGGAATCAGAGCCCATATTCTTCTCCCTTCGGATGGTTTCGAGACTCTCAAATAAGGTGTGCTGAGGGTATTTGTAACGAGACCTGACCCTAAGATGGCGTTTGTTGCAGAGGTTTCGGAAGTGGTCCAGTTTCCCGAGTGGAAATTCCGGTCAGGTCTTGATCAAGTTTGGATCAGGTTAGACCTGACCACTGATCAGGTATTGATCAAGCTGACGGATCCGGTCCTGATCAGACATGTTACGCCTCCGACCAATCCGGATTTGATCAGGACGAATGGATCCGAACTTGATCAAGTAAACTGTATGAAAACCGGATGACTTGCCTGTCAGTATCAATAATAATTATCAATGATAATTAATTCAAAACAAAATAATTCAATTCTTTCACCGTAGGCCGCCTCTCTTAATAAATCTCTACTGTTATTACCTCTGTAAAAGCTTATTATTTTTTTACCTATGCTGAGGATCGAACCGGGGACCCTATGATTGCTAATCCTATGCCCTAACCACTACGCTATCACGCTGTTACTATTGAGTAAACTGTACATTGCCTATATAATTTGTATCGGGGTATTCATTGAATTTACGATTATTCCTGATCTCGCGGATGTGCGTTTGTATTCTCAGAGATAAAATATGTTCAATTAAATTTTTATTTATTTCATTAATGAATAATAATAATGATAATAACAATATCTCTAATAAATAAATAGACATTTAGTGATTTTTTTTCTCAAGATCATTTGCGTGTAAGTTTGATACTCCTCTAATACGTATTTACGGCATCATCATCCCTCCCTTCTGTACATTTGAAAAGGGCTGGCTGTTAATTAAATTGATTAATTAAATTAAATTAATTTAATTTAATTTACTTTAATTATAGTATAATGACCCTTTTTAAAGATTGAAAATAATTATTGATAATGGTTGATAAAACTTAATTTGAATAGTATAATAATAGTTAATTAAATTATCCGATAAACTTATTAAAATTAATGTCAGGTAGAGCGGATCTGAATCCGATCATTTTCTCTTCAATTGACTCCTTTCAAATGCCGATCAAGGACATCAAATCCGAATTTGATCAAATTGGGGTCAGGCAGCCGACCTCATGGTGAGATCGTGCCTACCTGATCAGAACTTGATCTGAATCATCCTGTAGTTTTTCGGATCCGATCTACTAGATCAAAACTTGGTCAGGTTCTCATCAGGCATCATCTGATCATGTTTACCTGATCAGAACTTGATCTGAACTCACCTGTAGTTTTTCGGATCCGATCTGCTGAATCAAAACTTGGTCAGGTTCTCATCAGGAATCACCGGATCAGTCGAACCTTACAAAAACCTGATCAAGCTCTGATCGTGCTTCAGGTGGGCCTGAAGCAATTTCCACTCGGGTTGCTACGAGCAAAACTCGTTCTCAGTTTGTGAAATCTGTCGGTGATGGGTTCTATTTTTGTGCGTTCGTAAAGCAGGTTATTGGAGGGATTGTGGAGAAGGTAATCAGGGTGGCGGATTTTTGTCATCTTGCGGAGGGTGGTTTTTTTGCTACGCCTATTATTTGTTTGGTACCAGGTCTGGAGTAGAAAAGTGGATGGGCATAACCTAGTATTGGCCGGCAAATTGTTTTATATATTTTAGTAATGTGGTAGATGTTGAGCCTTTTATCCTTATAGGTAAGGCCACGGAACTTCACGCCTCGAGCAATGCACTTTTTTTAATGGTATTGGCATAGGCTTTTAATCAACTTCAACCCCGAGGTATCTGGCATGAAGGCAGGGAGCAATGAGGATATTTTGGAGAGTGATATTGGAGGAAAATTTTTGAGGATGGAGGAAGAATTGCATGTATTGTGATTTGGATGGATTGAGTTGCAGACGCCATTGATTAAACCACATCTGCATTTCGTCGCTGAGATCTTGGAGATTTTTTCTAGCCGATTTCCAGTTTTTACCGTGCCCTACGAGCGCTGTTTCGTCAGCGAATTGCACAAGGTAATTTTTGGGGTTGGTTATTTGGAAGGCGTTGTCTTGGACGTTGTGACAGAAGGTATTGTATAGGAAGGGAGAGAGGTGAGATCCTTGAGGGACGCCTCGCTGGGGAGTGAATTCGTGGGAATGGCTATCTTTTATCCTAATGGAAAAGCGACGGTTTAACAGGAATTGTTAGATGATATTTAATAGGTATGTGGGACAGTTGACTTTTCTGAGCTTCAAGAGCAATTCCCTGTGGCAGACGCTGTCGAATGCTTTCTGCAATTTCTGCCCTATTTCTGAATCATATTTCTCAATCTTATCTCTGACCCTGATTCGGACCATTATTGTTAACCGTAATTTTTTATCCTCACTTCGGTTCTTTGTGACCTTCATTTCTGATCTTTGATTTTGACACTTGTGATTTTTTAAACCTCATGTCGGCAACTGATCGGTTCTCGACCAATTGTGCCCAATTAGACTTAGACAATCGATTGTGGTTGGCACCTTGGAAAAGACAAATAAGTTACGAATAGGTGGGGCTATATGAGGTAGCAATGGCTGGACAACTCATTTGTGACTGACAATGATTGTTCGGTACGGATAGTCGACGCGTGTAGCGCCTTATTGTTGCAGGCCTCTTCTCTGCGGGTGTAAGTCCCAGATATACTGATTACAGTACGGCGACACAGTTTCTCGTACCTGACATTAGCGGCGAGTAATCCGAAAATGCCTCTGATAGGGTAGATTGAGGTATATGCGATGAGATTGAAAACACAATTCACATACACTAGATAAAGTTTGAATATATTAATTACACAAGTTTTAAAGTTATTTGTATACTGAGGTAAAGATTATTTAACACTAATAATGTTTTAACTGTTTTGACTACACAATTCACTAAAATACTGAATTAATTACGGATATTTGGTGTAAATATTTGGTTTCGTCAGGGTATAGAGAATAGTATCTTATCTCTGCGATGTCGTGAAGCTAACTAACTTAATCTTCTGTCCCTTTGAAGTAAGTGAAAAAAAAAGGGTGTGTTTGAAATACAAATTTTGAGAGTGAGGCTTACTGCCGATAAATGAATTTACAGAATTTTTCTTTCAGTTTTCCAATTGGTGAATTTCTAGGGAGGGCGTGAAAAGAAGCAAGAGGTCTGTGAAGCAGCCTCAACATGAGTTTGGGGCCCTCGGGGAAAGTCCCAAGAGTAGCAAAAAAAAGGGTATGAAATGTCCCTCCGTGCGCTCGGGTTTTATGACTTGTAGTGATTTCTGGTATTTCTCAGAGTGGAGAGTTTCTAATTTTTTCTATTTCCGGCTTAAGTTATAAGGATGGGGTAATTTATGACCTTGAGAACGGAATTCTGGGCTCAACGAGAAACTGTCATCTATACATGGAATATTTTAGCGTATGTTACATTCTTAGTTCCTGCAGTTTCATCTATATGAGACTGAACAATGATCGTCAGTAACCCGCAATGAACTCATAAGTTCGCCATGCACATCCGGGGCCCTCGACGAAATTTCCAATCCTATGTGGTCCTTTGTTTATACTGCTTGGATAAACAAACCATATTTGTACAAATACTACATGATCCGTGCCCATACAGTAGACTCTTGCTAGTTGCAGGCCCATTAGTTACTCGTTTTTCCCCAATCTCCTTCTCGGACGCTCGAGCGCCGCCCTCCATTCTCAGCCGCCTTGTTGCTTTCTTTTGTCCTTCGTATGTCAACACACCGGTCCACATAATTTTATTCGAAAATAAAACTATTTATTCCCTCTCATTTTTCTGAGAACTTGAGTCGGCATTGCTTCAGGAGTGGCGGCTGGTGGAAAGTTGCTCATTTCTCGGAAATGGTACCCCTACAACCCTTTTGATGAGCAACTAGCGAGAGTCTACTCTACTCATCCTTCGCGTGGTCTACTCCGTCGCGCTCACTCTTCAGCCCATATCTCGAGAACTATTGGGCCAATTTTAGCAAGGCAAATATCACTTCATTCGTCTGAAACCCATTTCTGAATTTCTCCCTTTCGCGCGAGAAATTATTTGTTCACAAAAAATTGGCACTAATTTTTTCAGCATTCGTCACACTTAAGAAAGTGAAATGAGTAGTAAGAGGGCATTATTAGCGAATTTCCCACGCTCCCTACCCTCTTTTTCCGGGAAGTGCACGTACACGTTCCCCTTTCCCCCCTCGGCGGCATGCCCTTGAAGAGGTCGTCGGCGCGGGGGGGCCCCCTGGGGTGCAGGGCCTCAAAGTTGGGGTCCGAGGGTCACAGGAAGTGGGTGGTGGGTGGAAAATGGACGCCAGATAGAAAATGAGTGGCGGCTGGAGAGTGGGTGGTGGGTGGAAAAGGGGTGGCGGGTAGAAAGTGGGTGGAAAAGGGCTGGCGGGTAAATAGAAAAACTGTCGGACAGGATATATCGGACGGTTGTCGGGAGTCGGGCCCCTCTGCTGATGGTCCAACCGTGGAGGACGGCGTCGGCAAGGGTCCGGATGTCGCTCTCCAGGACATTGGAGCCACTGTCCTTGAGACTCCGGAGAGACATTACGCTTTTGAATTTTTTTTTANATGAGTGGCGGCTGGAGAGTGGGTGGTGGGTGGAAAAGGGGTGGCGGGTAGAAAGTGGGTGGAAAAGGGCTGGCGGGTAAATAGAAAAACTGTCGGACAGGATATATCGGACGGTTGTCGGGAGTCGGGCCCCTCTGCTGATGGTCCAACCGTGGAGGACGGCGTCGGCAAGGGTCCGG
>NW_021683141.1:0-1458 GCF_001412515.2 Diachasma alloeum | reverse complement strand
GGATGCCCTACTTACACTCGCGAACATTCCGGACAAATTACTCATAAAAATTTCCGTAGTAGTTGACGTAACGGTACTAGTGTCGCGTGTGCTGACGATCGCGCGACCCGCTGTTGAAGGATAGCGGGATCAATATGCGAAAGATCAGGCAAGGCCTGTTCGAGTTCCTCATTGCGAAAGGTATCGAAAACTGACGCGTGAGCTCCCTCGAAATCAAATTCATCTAAATTTATGTCCCTTAGGCCTTCAACGTAATCGTCAGCCAGCGACCACGGGACCCCACGGGACCTCATACGGAGCATGGCGCGAATCGCTCGGTCGATCAACACATCGCGTGTCCCTACTGGACTAACCCCTACGCTCGGTAAAAACGCGCACAGACGCGGTAAATCCATCTCCCGAACGCACTGGATAACATTTCCCAGCCCGTCCATTGTAAAAAAATTTAAGTAATCTCCTCCGACGGCGGACCGAAATTAATAATTTTTGCAAAAAAAAAAACCAATTAAAAAAAAAATTAATTTTGCAACAAAAACAATCAACTTTTGCAAACACAAAAAAAAATTTCCTGTTCGCAAAACAAAATTAAAAAAAAATTAATTTGCAAAGAAAAAAAACAAAAACAAAGAAAAATTAAAAAAATAACTTTTGCAAACAAAATATAATTTTTGCAAACGGAAAAAAAAACAAACGAGGAAAAACAAAATAATTTCCCTATTTCGCAATATAACGCGCGAGGTCAATTACTCCGCTAGGGAATATGAAACATCCGAGAATGCAGTCGCACTCAAACTGCTGATAGTGGCCGATCGATAATTCCCCACTACGCCGACGGGTCCCACTAAACGCGTGAAGCGAGAGCGGCCCGTAGAATTTGTGCGAGAGAAACTTCCGATACCGAGCGTTCAGTGTTGCTCGATTCTCCGCACGACATTCCAGCGCGAAGTAAACAAACCAGAAAAGAGAGGTGAAATAAAAAGGGTCGATACACCAGAATACAAAGACGAGTGTTAAACTCGAGGCCGAGTAATCTTAATCCCCAAATAATTTAATTCAACGCGAATCACTCGCCCGATGAAATTAAATCACGAGAAATTTCAATTCGAATACGAGAAATTTAATTCGAATTTAATTTTCCGAAATAAAATTTCAGATAAAGTTAAACCAAATAATTTTCAATTATTGAAAGGAACAAAAAAAAATGAATCAATTTTGTTATCCCGTGGATTTGCCCGAAGGCCCCACGTTGGGCGCCAAAAAGTTGTGAGGTATTTTTCCAAGCGCGTCTGCGGGATTCAGACGCGTGGTTCTCCACGAACTTTCAGCGAACCTTTTGGACTNAGAAAAGAGAGGTGAAATAAAAAGGGTCGATACACCAGAATACAAAGACGAGTGTTAAACTCGAGGCCGAGTAATCTTAATCCCCAAATAATTTAATTCAACGCGAATCACTCGCCC
>NW_021683140.1:0-7608 GCF_001412515.2 Diachasma alloeum | reverse complement strand
GCGTTCACGTTCCGCCAGAATAGGTGTTCACGTTGGGCAAGAATACGCAACATTCTCATTCTCATTCTCATTCTTTTTCTTGACAATCATTAAGTTACTGGTTGCCAAATCTGATGTGAAATCAATTTTCCATTATTATTGAATCAAGATGTTGGTGGTCCGTTGGTATATCTTGTCCAAAGTGAACGTAATGGTATCGATCTCCTTGAGAATTTAGCAATGTTATTGGATAAAGATAAAAATATCGATAAAGAAAAAAGGATAGTCGTTAGGCTTCTTAACGGCGTTTTACGTGGGTGTGAGTTTGCTTTGCTTGAAGGGAACACACTTTTTTTTTCTACTGATGAAGAAACGATTAGCAAACAATATAATGGCACACAGATGCCTGATAATACTATTTATATTCCTGCTGAGCAACCGGATGTAAGTTTCGAGATAATCGTTAAACTGGGCGACTCATGCGAGGTTTATATGCGTGAGATCTCTGACGATGGCTCACCAATGATAGCATTGTCAGAAAATGACGTTATCACCGTTGGGATGCAAAAATTTGTCTGGCGACATCAACATTCTGAATTCTCGGACGCTATCTTATCCGGAGAATATCTGGACGGTGCCAGGGGACAATCACCAACGACTACCGAGATTGTCAAGAATACCAAAAGAGTATGGTATAAAACATTGGCAGCTGTTGCTTTAGTGAGTGCCGTGTTTGTCGCGGGCTATGGTTACCTTACGGGAACACAGCGTCAGCTTGATAATGTCTCAACATTATTGAATTTTGCCTCTGAGGATTATCAGATAGTTTATGCTCGTGATAATTGGATTTATGTTTTTTCTGGCAGTGAAAAAGCGACTGATTGGGCTGTTCAAACCATGGTTAGAAATCCGCTGCGCCAACAGGTTAATGTTGTCAATATTGCCAGTGAAGAAGAGCGAATTTCGCGGTGGGTGGAAACCTATTGGCCTGCATTGAAGTTTCATCAGATACGGTTGAGTGACCCACAACATCCGATTCTTAGAATTAGTACAGAAAGAAATGAATTAAGTGAAAAGGCACGAGGTGATTTTATTGCTGCGCTGAAAGAAAAATTTCCTTATATGGATTCTGTAAGGCTAGATAATCTGGAGGATAAAACAATCAGGAGTATTGCCAATCAAGGATTAAAAAAAATGGCGCTCTCTTTCCGTGAGATAGACAATGGCGATACTATCACCTTTGTTATATTGGGCGTCATTGAGGATGGTATGCTCGAAAGTATCAAGAATTTTGTCAATCAATACTATCAACAATGGGGTGGAAGGTTTGTTCACTTTTCTGTTGAGCTGGAAACTGATTGGTTCAAAGATAAATCTTTTAAATTTGGCGAACAAAGCTATATAAAACTTGGCGCTGGACATTGGTATTTCCCAAAAACATAAGTAAGGATTTTATATGAGTAACATGGATTCAAGAAGTACAGATTTCACATGGAATGGTTATTTGTCTAAGAAATCATCAACCTTCGATAATGGTGTGACACAACTTAATTCTAAATTGGAGTTGGCGCTAAAAAAATTGGCAGCAGACCCCTCTAACCCAGAGCTGTTGGCGATTTATCAGTCTCGCTTGTCAGAGTATACGCTGTACCGTAATGCACAATCTAACGTTGTGAAGGTATACAAAGATGTAGGCTCTGCGATTATTACCAACTTCCGTTAATGTTGTTACCAGGAATAGGCTATGAATCATAACACCAGTATGGTGACACAGTTGTCTGGCAATTGGCATGATATTACCATGCCAGAATCTGCCAATGTGTCGTTGGAAGATCGTCTGCTTCGTGCTTATGCGCGGGAATCGGTTAATATGTCTGCGGAACAGCGTGACGTGATTTCATTGTTGGAGAAGACCAATGCTTCAACAGATCCTGAAATGTTGGCAGAACTTCAGCAACGAACTTCTGACTATAACTTACATGTATCACTCATCAGTACATTGACGCGTAAAGGGGTCAGTGCTGTTGAAACATTATTACGTTCATAATCATGAATAAATACCTGTTATTTCCCATATTGGCAGTTTTTCTTGTAGGCTGTAAGCAAGATGTTTTGCTGAAAGGGTTAGATCAACAGCAGGCTAATGAGGTTATTGCGCTGTTACAGCGCAATAACATCAAGGTTGATAAAAATGAGGTCAAAAAAGAGGGGTATAGTCTCTCTGTCAGTTCTCAAGATTTTTCGGCTTCTGTTGATTTAATGAATACTTATGGGTTGCCACGCCCTCCAGCAATCGACATTGCGCAGATGTTTCCTGCCGATGCGCTTGTTTCTTCTCCGCGTGCTGAAAAAGCTCGCCTCTATTCCGGAATCGAGCAACGACTTGAGCATTCGTTGTTGTCAATTTCAGGGGTGGTTTCTGCGCGCGTACATGTGAGCTATGATATGAGCTCCAGCGATGGTGATAGGAAAAGATCGGCTGTTCATCTTTCAACATTGCTCAATCATGATAATAGTATTTCTGATACCACCTTATTAATCAGTGATGTAAAGCGCTTTCTTAAGAATAGCTTTGAGGACGTTAATTACGACAATATTTCCGTCGTGTTATCCAAGATTAATGACGTTCAGCGGCATGCGCCGGTATCTATTCAAGCAACAAAGTCTGACACACCGATGTGGTTAATAATCCTTGGCGTGGTAACCGTTGCCTTGTTAGCTGCCGTGCTGTTATTTATTAGTCAAAGCCATCATGCATTTTTAGGTAAGCTAAAGAAGCATATCCTGACGCAAACTAATAATAAACGTACACCGAATGATCCTAAACCCAGTGTAGATGTTCCTGAAGATAAAAAATAGCAGATATCTGAATGTCATGGAAAGATTAATGCATAAACAGCAAAGGGAATGCGGTAATATCCTAAATATCATATATAATCCGATATCATGGATTCATCCAAAACGTTTTTCACTTCCCTCTGGATTTTCGACGCCAGGATGTCATCGAATTATAAATGACATTTTAATCGAAAACTTTTCTCTTTCGGTTGAACCGCTCGACCTAAATAATGAAAGAGAGCGATATTTAGCTGCGCATTGGCATTTGTTACCCAAAGCGGCCTTTATGGTGGCTTGTCAACGCTATAAGAGCACTCTTTTTCAGTGTGGAGTCTGGTGGAAGCTTGAAAAATCCGTCAGGCAGTTTTCATTGTTGAATCTTATTGAAACTAAGCCAGTGAATGCATCTACTTATTCTCTTGAGCAATATGCGTGGTGCGCTAAACGAGAAATTGATTTATTCTCCGCTTCTGTCTCGAGGGTAATGAGAGAACGACTGCCATTATTGTTTTCACCAGGAGACGATGTGGAAACTGCGTCGCCAACATTAACCGGTGATAATGAATTAGCAATGAGGATGGCCATTCAATATGCTCAAAGAAGTTGAGACATCATATACGAATATGCTGCAAGAAAATGTGCTGTTAACAAACAAGAATCGTGTAGCACATAATCTGAGAATCAGCGTCGTGGCGCAGGCCCGTGAACATGCCAAAAAGATTATCAGCGATGCCAGTCGTGATGCTGAGGCAATACGTCAGCAGGCCTATCGCGATGGTTATGAACACGGCCTTGTGACATCAATTGAAACAGTAACCGGTTTTATTGAGGATAAACAAGGCATTGTGAATGAACTCTATGGACAGGTTCGCCAGCGTGCAAAGCGTTTGCTGAGCGACACTGTCAATAAGGAAAGCGTGATTTGTACCTTGTTTGAAAGCTGGGCCGATGAGATTGATAGCCGAGATGACAAAACGCCTTTTTACATCCTTCTTCCTAGCGACAGACGCCGTTATAAACGCAGATTAATGGCCTATATTGATAGTATACACCGGGGAGGCGTCATTTTTGAGTATCATCAAGATTTGCGATATGTATTTAAGTATCGTGAGCAACTGGTCGAGTTTTTACCAGAGACGTTTGTTGATAATCAAATAGATATGTTTTTTGACACGCAATCATTGTATGAGAGTTGCGAACAACTTTCTCAGCAAACACTGGAAAAACTTCACGAACAACTTGGAACGTATTCACCGTCGCGTGAAGTATTGGTATCGGATAATGATGATAATCAAGGAAAATAAGCAATGACAACGATTAATTCTCTATCAAACTCCACCGTTTCGCTTTATGAAACTGATGGAGATATCAAAGACATTAGCCAAGTAATCAATGGGTTAGATAATGATGAGATCAATAATTATGCTATGCGGTCTATGTATAACGAGTGGATGCAAAAAGTCTTGTTATCGGATGGGCTCGATCCTGATGAAAATTATGACTGGTAAACCCATTTTTTTCGCAATCAGCACTCTGTTTCTGTCGTTGTTGTTGGTGGGATGTCAGTCTGCGACACGTTCACTTCCAGATAGCGCTAGCAGAAACAGTACTGGCCTTGAGTTTGCAGGACAAACATGTCGTACCGATCCTCTTTATAGTGCTTCTGGGGGGCCCGATGTGCTCTATGCTGAAATGAATGAATGCGTTCGTGCTCAGAAGTTCGACCGAGCTGTATTTCTTTATGCCTTGGCGGGAAGCTACACATGGTTTGATGCAAACCGTATTGGTACACAGTATGCCAAGATGGCACATGGAAAACGCTTAGGTGAAGCTTTGGCACAACTGTCCGAAAAGCAGGTGAGTCAATTTTGGGAGCATATTCGCGCGACGATGCAAGATCCTGGCAAAAAATCCATGATATGCGGCAAGGTCAAGCAGGCTGGTATGCCTACGCACAGTATAGATTACATGCGTGTTGAGAAATCTTCGGGGGCGCCTGCCAAACCGAGAGAACAATATCAGTGGGAGATGGATGTGGATAACTATTTGTTGTGTAAGTAATATTATTTATTTTTGATATTAAATTTCTTATTAATTTATTTTTGTAGTATTTTATGTTGATGAAGGCGTTGTTTTTTTTTACTCGGGGTTTTTAGTGCATTGGTCTGGACTTACCAATGAATTTGGTGATTAAAATTATCGATTCTCGTATATTATCTGTGACGTTGGTTTTGCCACTTTTGTTCTGCTGATATGCCTGAAAAACGTTTTAAGCAGTGTTTCATCTGTTTGCTCTAAAAAACCGAAGTAAAGTCATTACCGCTTGTTGGGAATAGCTCTGTTAAGTGAGTGTTCGTGTTATTCCTTTATTGCGTAAAGTTATGCCTCTATTTCGTAAGGAATAGTAAAAATGGAATTTCATCAATTTATATTTGAAGGTTTTTCTTTTCATAATGGTCAATTACTGACAAAAGATAAAGGCGCTATCTATTTAGCGCCGAAAGAGAGTGCGGTATTACTCTTCATGTTACAAAACGCACATACCGTTATTTCAAAAGATGCAATAATTGAACATGTGTGGAAGGGGGGATTGGTCTCCGATGAGTCATTAACGCGTTGTATTTATGTTTTGCGCCGCACGTTGGGTCACTCAAGAAAAAAAAGATTTATCGATAACATCTACGGCAAGGGCTATCGTTTTGTCCCTGAGGTTCAAGTCGCCAATCTCCCTGAAAAAGCGGTTCAACCGACCTTGACCGCGAACCACAATGACATGACCGCCTTTGATGCTTCCGTTGAAAAGAGAACATGCAATATTGCATTGTTCATCTTTGAGATGCAGCATCGATACCAAGCTATTTCACTCCACGATCAACTGATTGATTGGTTGCATTGTCTGGATTTGCCCATTAACGTTGTTTCGTCTTGTCTGACGCGCAGCGTCCAGGATTACAGTAGCTACCTATCTGCAATCGAAAAATCACAGGCGGACTATTATATTTCTGGTATGGAAATTCGCCACGGTGAAAAATCTATCATCCGTATTGAACTGACTCGGGCAAAGGATCACTCAGTATTATATCGAGAAGGAGTCCATTTCACGAGCGATCATCACATCAATTACCGGTTGCTATGCAGGGCCATTCTGACGCTGTTGTCTGCGATTGATCCATCGATGGGAACGGATCCGGCAACGATCAATGTGCATCCTTTGAGCTCGAACGTGGCGCAGCATGATGCATTGCAATTCTCACTTTCAGCGCTTGAGAAATTTATGCCTCAAGCAGTGAAATTAAGACGACATGGCGAAACCAGCATCAGTGAGTTATGCCGTATTGCCGGTTCTTATTATGCGGTAGTCAATCTGGGCTTGATGGATTATGAAAGCGTCCGGCATGAAATGATGATCATTGTCGGCAAGATATTAGCGAGCGAACCTAATAACGTCATTGCCCTTTCTTTACAAGGGCTGCTACTTTGAGCTGAAAATAATAAGGAAGCGGCAAGTAAGTTTCATTTGGCCATGTTATTAGCCCCCACGGTTGCAGAGGTTTATTATTACTATGCTTGCCATCTGGTACGACAAGGTGATTTAGATAAAGCAATGCAAATGAATAATATGTGTATGGATCTCAATGATGCATTTTATTCTCCTAATATATTGTGTGTTATCATCAATTATCTCCTTGGCAATATCCAGGAGGCTGTAAGATATGGAGAAGATACACTCAATACTGATTCTCCCGGGAATACGATCATGCGGGGGTTGCTGGCATTATTCTATGCGCGTCTCGGCGAATTATGTAAGGCTCGGGCTTTGGTTAAGGATATTGAAAAATATAAATTATCTTGTGAATTTATCGGGTATTGTTACGGTGAGGTCACTGGGGTTGTACACCCTGGTACAACAAAACATCCCGCAATCATCGCTGAAAAAATGAGATTCTCAAGAGCCCATGTTGGAAATTCCTTTTCCTTAGCATCCTGGATGATGTAAAACGTGTGCTGATAATGAATGATGAGTTTTGATTTTAGTATGTGAATTAAAATTAAATGCTATTTAAAAATGCTGATGTCATCATTCAGTATTACCCCCTTTTTGTGATTGCATTTATGGGGAAGGATGAGCCCTTTTGAGATGATGGCGAGTGTTGAGAGGGCATGACCTGAAATTGTTAACTTACTGCCGGGTTTTCTAGAAAAGGAATCTCATATTTCAACGCAAACTAAATGTGTATCACAATAAAATGATTAAGATGCAGGGTTTAATGCTATTTATGCTATACAGCGATGTGAAGTTATAAAAATAGGTGGATATTATATGGATATACATTACATCTGCTCTGCGTTTAAAACAGCCTACCAGATAGAAGATCTTGATTTTCTCGAGTTTGAAAGTAGTTTAGTGTTGTTTTCAAAAGAAAAAAGGATGATCTTCGAATTTCACTGCCAGCCGGACAAGGCTGATGTGAAAAAGTGCATAGATGCGTGGCTCTATCAGCGAGTTTTTGTGCAAAGGATGCAGAAAAATTCTGAGCATGGGCTGGAAGTAAAGGAGATAATTAGGAAAGTGACACATTAATTTTTTTTAAGTTTCTAGATCTGGAAGTGTTTTTTTTACTTAAAATTCATATTGTCATTTAAATTCTTGCGGTTTGTTAATGTGAATGTTGATTTTTCATAACGTTTCCTCATGCATTAAAACGTTTTTTTAAGCTAATTATCATGTTTATCAATGTGATATGGGCTTTGTTGAATAAATAAATTTCGAGGTATAGTAAAGCCGTTCCC
>NW_021683139.1:0-1192 GCF_001412515.2 Diachasma alloeum | reverse complement strand
CCTGTCGGTCTGTTTAGGGTGGGAATCCGTAGGTCTCGATTGGTCCCTCGCATTTCCGTACCCACAGTGCTCGCAGTTGCATTTGTGAGTAGGTTTCTCTTTAACATTTCCTGAAAGAGCTTCCCTCACTGCAGCAAGTATTGGAAATGCGAGGTCCTTTTCGAGTTCTGTGAACTCTTGGTCCTCATGTCTGGGTTTGTCGCGTCCATAGTCTCTATATCTAGCCTGTGACCAGTCCCTGTCACGAGGCCGGTCATGATAATCTCGGCTCCTATCACGACGATAGCTACCATTCTCGTAGCGCGAGCGATTTCTGTCAAAGTAATCGTTCCGTCGGCTGTCGCGTCGATCTTCACTGCGTTCACGACCATAACCGTCTCTGTGGTTTGATCTCGTGCTATCTAATCCCATCCCGGCTATACCCGACACTAGGCGATCGTTCTCGACTAAGGGTTTTATTGCCGTAAACGCTTCTTTCAAGGTCTTGCAATTTTTTGCCCTAATCTCTGCGCGGTAATCCGGAGGAATTTCACGTTCAAATTTGCGGAGCGCGAGGTGCTCGATGACTTTCACGAGGGTCTTATACTCTCCTGGGAAAGAATTTTGAAGTGAGGCTTCAGCATTTTTCAGGACCCTTCTCAGTCTCAGATTGAAGTCGTCAGCTTCTTCATTTTGTCTAAGTCGCATGTTGGATATTTCATTCTCATAGTACGCCTGACTGAATCTTTTCCTGTATTTATTACCTAAAATTTTTAATATATCTGTTGCAGATTCGAGATTTGTTCCATTGAGGTGCTCTCGAGCAGGATATTTAATTTTATCGACAATGGCGAAGATTAAGTCAGGGTTTTTATCGTCCACACGCTTCAGACACATCTTTATCGCAGTCTCCAGGTCTGTAAATTCTGTCCCCGAGTCATCTCGACCGTCAAATCTTGGGATATTGTTGAAGAGGTCTCTGATTCGGAAATATTCTACAAACTCGGGACCTATGGTCATGTTTTGAGTGTTATCTGCGTTCATTATGCCGTCGGGCATTTTGTAGACGCAGACTGATTATAATTTACTCTATAGAATAAGATTGTGAAATTTTGTAGAGTAAGCAGAAGTGCTACCCCAATTCCTTATAGTGGACGGGTTAAGGATCCCACTTCTGACACCAATTTTGTTGGATTCGGAATAGTTTGTTTTT
>NW_021683138.1:0-1236 GCF_001412515.2 Diachasma alloeum | reverse complement strand
GGGGAGATATCTAGGTTTTTTGGGGGTCACGCTCCAGGGCAGCTCTCTGGGTCATTTCAGGGGGTGGCGAGTTAATGGAGGGGATGATCATGGGGAGATCTCGGGGGGGTTTTTAAAGGGTATCTTTCCACATGAGCTCTCAGGGTCTTTCCAGGGGGGGGAGTCGATGGGGATNCGATGGGGATAAGGACAAGGGGAGATCGCAGGGTTTTATTGAGGGTAACTCTCCAGGACAGCTCTAGGGCAGCTCTCAGGATCTTTCTAGGGAGGGGGGTCAATGGGGGATATGGTCAAGAGGAACTTTCACGGCCTTTCGAGGGGGTATTGATGAAAGGTATACTCGAGAGGAGATCTCGGAAGTTTTTTGGCGTTGACTTTCCAGGGGAGCTCTGAGGGTCTTTCTGGAGTGGATTAATGAAGGGGATCGTCAAGGGCAGATCTCGGGCGATTTTGAAGATCACTTTTGGGGATTGCTCTCTGGATCTTTCTAGGATTCGCCAAGGATNTCTTTCTAGGGAGGGGGGTCAATGGGGGATATGGTCAAGAGGAACTTTCACGGCCTTTCGAGGGGGTATTGATGAAAGGTATACTCGAGGGGAGATCTCGGAAGTTTTTTGGGGTTGACTTTCCAGGGGAGCTCTGAGGATCTTTCTGGAGTGGATTAATGAAGGGGATCGTCAAGGGCAGATCTCGGGGGATTTTGAAGATCACTTTTGGGGATTCCTCTCTGGATCTTTCTAGGATTTGCCAAGGAGTGTATGATGAAGGGGACATCCCGAGGGGTTCTTTGACGTTACTTCCAGGGGTCAATAGGGGTGTGGTCAAGAGGAGATCTCGAAAGTATGGTTGGAACGAAATTCCGGAAAAATCTGGGGAACATTTTTCAAAGTAAGTTTGAGGGGATAACTAGGGGGATTTTTCTAGGGGGATCGCCGAGATTTTCACGGAACATTTTTCAGAGGAGTTTCTAGGGTATTTTCAGAGGAAATGGCTAAGAGGAGATTCCTGGGGTTCTTAGACGATATTTGACCTTTGAAACATACAATCGAAAGATTGATTAGAAAAGTAATTCGGGATTGTGACCCAAGTTCTTCATCAACTCATGGACTGCAAATATTTTTTTTTTATAAATATCTCAAAAAAATCCCGAGATCTCCCCTTGACCATGCTCCTCATTAACATGCCCAGCCCTCGGAAAACCCTGAGAGCTTCTCTGTAAAGATACTCCCAAAAAAT
>NW_021683137.1:0-1659 GCF_001412515.2 Diachasma alloeum | reverse complement strand
AATTTCTCGAACATCTTCTTTCCTCCATTGTGGGGGATCCAGGAGCATTTTCCTATGTTCGATACCATCAGTTATGCACCTGGCCACGTTGGGCTATGCCGCCTGTCCCTGGCCATATTTCAAGCCGCCACCACACATTACTCCGAAGAGATCCTTTCGACCTCTCCGCTTGAGGGTCCGCGTTCGACTTGGAATCTTACTAGGGCCTTCTCCCCCTAGTTTGGATATCTTGGCGACGATAGGTCATTCCGTTATCCTATCCCCACCAATCAACCCGACGGGATCACGGGGGCACCAGTCCTCTCACCTGGCCGTTGGTGTCTAGTCTACTCCATAGCCTTTAGAAGCGCTCAGTTGGACAGCCTGTACGTCGGTCCATTTCCCCTAATACAAGATGGGTGAATTCTAAACTAGCGAAAATGTAATGTCCTCCAGACTTCCAGGGGTCGCGGTTCCACCCAAAACCGCTATGCCTTCAGCCTTTCATCGGTCTGTGGCTCTTCTAATTTAGTCGTGGCTCTTTCAGCCGCATCTAGATGTCTCTTCCTGTCTCTGTTATCATAAATTTAAGGGTGCAAATCTCTATTTGAGGGGATTTCAACCCGTGACGAGAAAATCTCGTTACAGAAGTCATAATATTTCTACCTAACCAAAGATAACTTGGTAGTAACCGGCATTTTTCATTTTTGTCATATAATCGGTGTAGACACAATGATACACGACTATCGTCAACTGAAACCCATGCGGTTACACGCACGTATCATATAAAAACATTTTTCCATCCGACCCGTAGTTCGGGAGATATTGAGTAAAACATACTTTCATAAAAAATTAAATAACTCCTAAACTACTGGTCCGATTTCACGCCTACAATACCAGTCTGTAGTATCATAAGAGTTGAAATCGTACCAAATTACAGCTTCCTATGTCAATTTTTTCAAGTATCATTGTGTCTACACCGATTATATGACAAAAATGAAAAATGCCGGTTACTACCAAGTTATCTTTGGTTAGGTAGAAATATTATGACTTCTGTAACGAGATTTTCTCGTCACGGGTTGAAATCCCCTCAAATAGAGATTTGCACCCTTAAATTTATGATAACAGAGACAGGAAGAGACATCTAGATGCGGCTGAAAGAGCCACGACTAAATTAGAAGAGCCACAGACCGATGAAAGGCTGAAGGCATAGCGGTTTTGGGTGGAACCGCGACCCCTGGAAGTCTGGAGGACATTACATTTTCGCTAGTTTAGAATTCACCCAGCTTGTATTAGGGGAAATGGACCGACGTACAGGCTGTCCAACTGAGCGCTTCTAAAGGCTATGGAGTAGACTAGACACCAACGGCCAGGTGAGAGGACTGGTGCCCCCGTGATCCCGTCGGGTTGATTGGTGGGGATAGGATAACGGAATGACCTATCGTCGCCAAGATATCCAGACTAGGGGGAGAAGGCCCTAGTAAGATTCCAAGTCGAACGTGGACCCTCAAGCGGAGAGGTCGAAAGGATCTCTTCGGAGTAATGTGTGGTGTCGGCTTGAAATACGGCCAGGGACAGGCGGCATAGCCCAACGTGGCCAGGTGCATAACTGATGGTATCGAACATAGGGGAATGCTCCTGGATCCCCCACAATGGAGGAAAGAAGATGTTCGAGAAATT
>NW_021683136.1:0-1573 GCF_001412515.2 Diachasma alloeum | reverse complement strand
CTCTGGCGAGATTTTATCAAGGTTTTTGCTTTTTATTGATGCTCCATCGACTGACTGGGTCAAAAATCGCGATATCTTCAATTTGGAAAATCTCAGTTCAGACCCATTTATTGATAAGGCCCTCCCTGGGATTATTCTAACATCCAGGTCCACTGACTCCAGGAAATCTTCACCTAGAATTCCCCCCGAGCATGGAAAATGATCAGGAACTACGTGAAAAATGTGTCCCAATTCTTCTTGTCCAAGCTGGAAGTATATAATGACTTTACCGAGCGTTGAAACTCCTCGGTCAGCAATTCCCCACAATACGTCAGTGTCCTCGATCAACGAAATTCCGTACCGTAGTTTTCCGATTTTTATTACAGAAACAGCCGCACCTGAGTCCACTAGAAATGCCGTGCGTTTCCTGAGTTTTTCAGCCTCTAAAACAATATGATTTCGATGATCCTGTTTCTTGGCTGGTCTAATTACTCGTTTCGCGCTCTGCGTTCGTTCCAGGTGTCTCAAGACGTTGTTTGAATCATCTTCAATCTCATATGTCATCACCCTATAATTTACTCTGAAACGTAGTTTTAACTTTTTGGGTGCTACAAATTTATTTTTATTCCCCTGTTTGGTATAACCGTTGCTCTTGACTTCAGCCTTATTTCGATTCAGAATGGCCTCAATTTCTGCTGAATCAGAAATTCCAAGTCGTTTCTTCAACTTGCGACAAACATAGGCGTTATGGCCTTCATATCTGCAGTATCTGCATATCTCCCGATATTGACTGCTGTTTTCAGGGTATTTGGAATTCGTCTGAATTACCACATCATTTTGCTTTAATGAAGAGATTTCACATTCTGCTGTTTTGTGTCCCTCTTCTCCGCAGTTGAAACAAATGTCCATTTTCTGTTGACACTGTCGCTGGTTTTCCTGCGCCTTTTGTGTCTTATCTTCAAGGGAAACTTTCCCTTTTGCAAAATCTGGATGATTGGCTTCTGCTAAGGCGTTGTCCTCAATCGCCCGCTTCATTAAGCCCTCGTAGCTCAAAATTCCTGCAGTTGACGACACGTATTGCCCCGTGTCCCACTTTGAATTTTGTGCTGCGCTCAGCAACATTGCCTCCTCGAGCTCCGCTGCCTTTGCCCAACACTTGTGAAATGATTCAAATTCCATCAATTTCACCTCGCGCTGCCTCGGCTTTGTTAACCCCAATGTGAAATAAATTTCGGCTAACTCCAATGCCAACCCTTCGACACGAGCTCCAAATGCGTTCACACACTCATCTGTGCCCTGCCGAAGGCTGAAAAATTCCAGNAAATGATTCAAATTCCATCAATTTCACCTCGCGCTGACTCGGCTTTGTTAACCCCAATGTGAAATAAATTTCGGCTAACTCCAATGCCAACCCTTCGACACGAGCTCCAAATGCGTTCACACACTCATATGTGCCCTGCCGAAGGCTGAAAAATTCCAGATGTAGCTCTCTCAGAATATCATCTATGGCCTCTGTCAAGTCCGTACTCCCGTACGCAGACCCTACCAAAATTTCTTTGCTGCTCGGTACCAAAGGGGCTGTACCATCTATAGC
>NW_021683135.1:0-1217 GCF_001412515.2 Diachasma alloeum | reverse complement strand
AAATTCCATTTTTCCACCCCTTAGCACCCCCTTGGACCAGTCTGAGAGAGTTGATTTCTCTGGGGGTTGAGGGAGTTGCGTTGAATATTTTCTCATCAACGTTTGTTGGTGGTTTTGCGTATTATTAGTTGGAGATTTTTTTTCCCCCTGAAATAGGCGAAAATTTCATTTTTCCACACCCGAGCACCCCCTTAGACCACTCTGAACGACCTAATGATTTTTCTGGGGGTAGGGGGAGTTGCACTGAGGATTTTTTCATTAACATTTGTTGGTGGTTTTGCTTATTATTAGTTGGAGATTTTTTTTTCCCCCTGCACTACCCGAAAATTCCAGTTTTCCACCCCCTAGCACCCCCTTGGACCAACCTGAGAGACTTGATGATTTTTCTGGGGGTAGGGGGAGTTGCACTGAGTATTTTTTCATTAACATTTGTTGGTGGTTTTGCTTATTATTAGTTGGAGATTTTTTTTTCCCCTGAACTACGCGAAAATTTCATTTTTCCACCCCCTAGCACCCCCTTGGACCAGTCTGAGAGACTTGATTTTTCTGGAGATTGAGGAAGTTGCGCTAAGTATTTTTTCATCAACATTTATTGGTGGTTTTGCATTTTAGTGGTCGGAGATTTTTTTTCCTCCCGAAAAACGCGAAAATTTCATTTTTTCACCCCCAACCCCCCCCTTGGACCAGTCAGAGAGACTTCATTTTTCTGGGGATTGAGGGAATTGCGCTGAATATTTTCTCATCAACGTTTGTTGGTGGTTTTGCTTATTATTAGTTGGAGAATTTTGTCTGCCCGAAAAACGCGAAAATTTCAGTTTTCTACCCCCTAGCACCCTCTTGGACCAGCCTGGGAGACTTGATGATTTTTCTGGGGGTAGGGGGAGTTGNAGGGGGAGTTGCACTGAGTATTTTCCCATCAACAGTTGTTGTTGGTTTTGCTTATTATGAGTCGGAGAATTTTTTTCCCCCGAAAAACGCGAAAATTTCATTTTTCTACCCCCTAGCACCCCCTTGGACCAGCCTGAGAGACTTGATATTTTTTGTGGGGGTTGAGGGAGTTGCGCTGAATATTTTCTCATCAACGTTTGTTGGTGGTTTTGCTTATTATTAGTTGGAGATTTTTTTTTCCCCCTGAACTACCCGCAAATTCCAGTTTTCCACCCCCTAACACCCCCTTGGACCAACCTGAGAGACTTGATGATTTTTCTGGGGGTAGG
>NW_021683134.1:0-6576 GCF_001412515.2 Diachasma alloeum | reverse complement strand
TATCAAACTATTTTCATCAATTACCTTTACTGCGAGCCAGTCTTTATCAGGTGCTGTCTCCAGGAATCGTGCCATCTCCTCCTCGGTGAATACTTTCGCCTTTTTCTTGACGTGATCAGACTGCTTTGTGTTTGCTGATAGAAAACTTGAAAGTGTGTGGTAATTTCTGATGTCAATTTTGTCGTAAGCGAAGAGAGTGCATTTTAACATGGAGTGAATAGCCCACAATGATGTTGGTGCCATCCCCGACTTCACTTTCTGATTCGGATCAATGCCATTGGGTCTCTGCATCATGTGAAAATAGCCCAATACGACTGTCTCATTTATTTTCCTGATATTCTTCTCCTCCAGGAAAGCTTTGAATTTACGATAAGCTCGATCATAAATTCGCCTGGACTTGGGTGGTATTAACATCGACTCAGCCTCCCTGGCATGATCCAGAACGTCTTGTGGAATACTTTGCTCGGTGGCACCCGAGTCGTTGAAAGTGTTGACATTGACTGCCATGCTCGAACTTGAGCTCTCCATGTCTGTGTCGAATATATCGGGGGACTGGACGTCTGGATCCCTCTCGTCACTGTCTGGGATGATGGTATTCACTGTTTTCCTTTTTTTATACCACATAATTCATCCAATTTCGACACAACCACTCTCAATGACACACAACAACATGACTACCACTAGTGGGTTAAGTTGTAGAGAAGGCCGCTAGAGGCGCTGTACAGCTCATCCGACTATACGTTTACCCGAACGCAGAGCGCATGCCCAAGTGGGGGGAACGTCAGGGCACATGGTGACGCCCACTTTATCGCTCCTAGGATGGGTAAGTGAGATTTACCCTCCTTGGAGCACCGAGCGTCTCATTTACCCTCCTTGGAGCACCGATTATTCAAGTGCCGCGGTAAACTCTCTTTACCCCCTCTCGACAGAGCCCNAGTTTTTACGATACAGCAATATAAACTTCGAAACATTCGCCACATGTTCATAAATAGTCGGACGTTCTGCATAGAAAGGAAGATTTTGTTTTGTGAGAATAAAACAAATGGAAACTATCACAATCGCACCCACGAATCATTCAACTGCACTTCTTCTCTTGATATTGTTCGAAACCATGAAAAGTGAGTATTTTGACGTAACATTCGTAGAAATTATCGTTTCCCGAACTGTTCTTGATCTACAATCACTGTTCCAAAGTTAGCAGTCAAATCTTTAGCGGAATCGCACCTGCACATAAATCCTTTCCGTACCAAGTATTCATCACTAATTTTGACATATTTAACTGCGGCGGTGGAATTATCGACTCATGTACTCACGGCAGGCCACTGTGTGGCTGGAATACCAGAATCTGCACTCAAAGTTGTAGCTGGGGTAATTTATTTAAATGACTATAATGCAGTCAAGCGAAAAGTTGAAAGAGTACAGCTACATCCACATTATGTCAATAGACTCGTCAACAGTTTCACAGGAGAAGCAAACGATTTGTTAGCTCCACTCAATGACATTGCCATTCTGACGGTATTTGCCATGGAAAAATCTATATAGCTTCATCGTTAAACAAAATGTTTCTAGAGAAAAGTTTGGACTTTTTAGCTTGATCGTGCATTTGAATGGGGAGATCATATTGGAAAAATGTCTCTACCAACAGCCACAGTAGAGGCTAGTAACTATACTTGCTCCATGTGCTATTTCGCTGGATGGGGAAGAACGAGAGTATGTAAACCTCCTTCGATGCTCCTTCAGTTCCTGGTGATGGAAGTTTTAACAGCTAGAGAGTGTAAGAAGAGACACCAACTTGTGAGAGTACATGAATTTTGTGCTGAAGATGTCTTCCGAGAAGGAGTTGCTTTCGCTGTAATAATCATGCACATTCTTCGATCCATGTAAAACGTTTTTGATTTGATCAATCACATTTTTCGCGCAGGGCGACAGTGGCGGCCCACTTGTTTGTGATGGTGAAGCTGTAGGTGTTTCCACAGGTACGCCTGGAGTACCAGGAGCGCCAATAATTTTCGCCAGTGTTTACGCTTACCTAGAAATAATCAATATTGCGTGTGAAAATTAGATTTTGATTTTGATGTCTTCTAAGTAATGATAATTGTATGGGCAATCCTGTCTTTCATGTCATTTAAAATACAATTTTTCATTCCAATGACTGAAAAAAAAAAATTATGTTCTTTCTTCCTGAACAATTATGAAGTTTTTTGGAGTAACCTTCTTGATAAAGCAGTCCGATTTACAAGTATGGAAACATTACGATTCCTGATAAACTCTTAACACTGCAGAGTCGTATAAGTTTAAAAACGGTCGACGCAGACATTCAAAACTATTTCGAGTTTCGGAATACCAAGAAAGGAATTGTTGTGCGCGAAAATGAAAGAAAAATTTGAAAAAACTGAAATTTCAACCAAAAAAATTTTTACGTCGATTTCCTTCCCTCAAATTGTTTGACGTAATTGCTCGTAAGCGATGATAGATAATATGTAAAAAATCTTATAAGTTGAAATAATTTCTGTCGTAAAGTTACCAAACAACTTGACAACGGATCCGGCGCTATACCAGGATTGTTTCCGTATCAAGTATTCATTACTGAATTCGATCAATTCATCTGTGGCGGCGGAATAATCGACGCGAGTCATGTGCGAGTCATGTGCCGGCTGGTCACTGTGTGGTTGATGTACGAAGATGGGCCCTCAAAGTCGTAGCTGGCGTAATATATTTGGGCGACAGTAGTGCAATCAAGCGACATATAAGTCAGATTCATGTGCATCCAGATTATAGCTCTGACATCAATGATATTGCTGTATTGACGGTATGTATGATTAGATACATTTGCAATACTTGAAAAAACAAGTGATCCATTGCGAGGGCCTAACTCAAGTATAATTTTTTAAAATAAAAATTAGCAATTTGCTTGCGAATGGATTAATCGAATTAACACAAAAAAGTGCATAATCGGTTTTCTGTCATTAATTTCAGATTAGTAATTAAACTGGTTTAAACTTCCACTGAACATTGATTAAGCCTTGACGAAAACTTAGTTAAACCCTGATTAACCTCTGACTAAAGTCTGACTAAACCCTGACTAAACTCCGATAAAACCCTGGTTAACCAGGATGCGATCGCCACTATCTTCAAACGCGACTGAGATAAGATCCAAACGAATATTTCACGCCATAATTGAAACGATTTCGACGATTATTGTTTGAATGATCGTCGAAAAACTAAATTTGAAAAAAAGCTCCTCTACATACATACATCCATATGGACATGATTTAAAAACAGCATATTCGAACACTTGAAATCAAAATTAGTCATCATCACACAAAAAAAGGAATTTTCAGATTTAACGAATACAATACTTCCATTCGGAAGCAAAATGGAAGTTTCTTTGACAATTCAAAGTTGCGCACGGATAGAAAAGGTGGAACGATTTAGTTGCCGTTAACGAGGCGTCTTATCTATTACTACAATTCGTTAACTATTAACGAATCGTGGTAATAGTTGAGAAGCTTCGTTAATAGCAATTAAATCCTGTTATGAGTGTAGCTTCAAAGGCCTCTCGAATGGCAGAATACCATTGGATCTATGGCATTACCGAGAACCAGAGTTGAAGCAACGAACTTCAGTTGCTCAATATGTTATTTTGTTGGTTGGGGACAAACCGAAGAAGGGTATGATCCCCCGTCGGGAATGCTTGTATATGTGGAAATGATGATCTGGACAGTTAGAGAGTATAGAAAAAGAAGAATGCTTCCATCAGTACCCGAATCCTGTGCTGAGGATATTTTCGGAGAAGCGATACCACGTAATGTAAGCAATTGCGGAAATATTGCGAGAAATGTGAAAAAGTTTTTCGATTGATTAACTCATTATTTTGTGTAGGGAGACAGTGGCAGCCCAATTGTTTGCAATGATGAGGCTGTGGGTATTCTCAGCGCTTGGCCGACGGTTGGAGGATCAACAGCACTGTTTGAGAGTGTGCAAGCTCATCTGAATTTCATCAACAATGCACGCAGAATTTAGCTTTTAGCTTAATATCTTTAGATGGAAACTGACGTATTGGTGATAATTGTCCTTCTCGCATGGGACTCACCATAAAGCACAGTCACTGCTTGGAAACTTTTTCTGCTTCTCCACAAAATAAGGTGTTGGCAATATTTTTTCAGAAAAGTCATTTTTTTATTGTAATGTCATTGAAATGAGAAATAAATCAATTGGATTACATTAGATACAAAGTCACCGTTTTCAATTCTTCCATGTCCGCTTCTAAATTGTTGCTGCAACTTGTGGGAAAAAAATGCATAATTCCCTACGTCTTCTTATTTACATCATCTGTGAACTCAAAGTTTTCGTTCGTATTAAGTGTCGACAATTGCATCACGCCCACAATAAAGGAGAATGAGAAGAAGATACCAGGTATCACATCGATATAAGGAGCGAATTCAAAAATAGGTAACGGTAGAGATCATCTGCATTCTCTTGATATTGTGTACAGCAATTCGAAGTAATTGACGATAAAGGAAATGAATTCGTTAATCCGGCTGTGGCTGCGAGTATTCTCGAATGTCGGCACACAGATTAATTAGTTTTATTGATATCGCATGTTCAAATGAGCTTTTCACTTTAATATCTTTGAAGCATTCTCAAGTATTCGAAATCTGTTTCCAAATAATTATGTTTCTATTAAACAAAAAAACACATTATTTCATTGTGCGTCGTTGATTATTCGTTGAGTATCTTCATGACAAATTTTGCATTAGTTCTTCTTCCGCGAAAACGCACTATTTCAATGCTCTTGAAACAACCTTCGTCATAAAACAGCACGTGTCAGAAGCAAAATATGAAATCCACAAAGATTTCTCACAAATTGCCGTTATGAAAAGCAACATAAACTCCGACATATCCGGTTTAGATAATCAAAACAACTTCAACGTTCTGAAAAACGAGAAGAATTCGCTTGTAGCACAGAATATCCAATTTATAACTATGGGACTACCATCAGCGTTTCTCTTCTTGACAGTGTTCAAAGGCGTTGAAAGTAAATGACGATGAATTAGAAACAAAGTTCTCAACTACAAAAAATTATATCAATTTCTATTGCAGTTGCCAGTCAAATTGACAATGGATTCGGCGCAACACCGGGACACTTTCCATATCAAGTATTCATCACTGAATTCGATAAATACATCTGTGGTGGTGGAATAATTGATGCAACTCATGTGATCACGTCAGGTCACTGTGTGGCTGATGAGCCAAAATACAGACTAGCAGTGATCGCTGGAGGAATACATTTGAATGACGATAATGCAGTCAAGAGAAATGTCGTCACAATTCATGTACATCCCAATTATATCCGTGCAGATATCGATCCTGACGCAATCGGACAGAATCCTTCAATGAATGACATCGCCATACTAACGTATGTTCCACTGATTTTATCTATACAGTGGTCGTAATTAAAGGAACATTCTCTCAAAGTCTAAATTTTACAGCTTAATTTCAGCTTTTCAGTGGGAAAATCATATCAGGCCTTTGCATTAGCAACGAATATAGTTGAGGCTACAAACAACCAGTGTATACTTTGTTATTTCGCTGGATTGGGGCAAACAGGAGAACTTGGTTCTGATTTGAGACTACTGCAGTACATAGTTATGACAATATTAACAGTTGAAGAGTGCAGAGAGTGGCAATACAATAGAGTGCAGCAGTGAATGAATTCTGTGCTCAAGACATTTTCCTAGAAGCAAGCGGACGCACAATAAGTACTCCCTGAGTGATAATTTGTACCTCAGGTTTCCTGATCTCAAATTAGGTACAGATCCGACAGCAGTCAAAATGTCCTCATTCGACTCTCGGATCAGCATTCGTTCAGCATCTTATAGTTAAGTGTCTGGGTCCAATGCAGCTAACTCGATGCTGATTTTGTTCTAAAGTCATATTCCACGCAGGGAATGCCAAAGCTGAAAAAATGGGTCGAGTATAGCATAAGCCTAGACTTACCAAGACTTGGCGCCCAAGCTTGATTGGAGATTCGGACATCTTTTACGGAGACTGCGCGTGGTCCTTTTATCTGTCCCTACCTGGATATCGGATTTCAAAACTGACTAATATCAGACTCTATTGACCCTCTAATGTTAATCAGTTGCTACTCATGGCGTTGTTTCTCCATAAGGGCGGCGTGATCCGTTTTTTCAGGAACTCTCGTGACGTTTCGTGTCTCATTGGCATTAGACGGTTAAAGCTTACTCCAGTCTGATTTGAGTTTCCACTCGGATCAACGTAAATACCTTCGGATTCGATAATTCCTATTTTCTGTGTAGGGAGACAGCGGTGGGCCGATCATCTGCAATAATATGGTTGTGGGCATTTTCAAAGGATCAGACGAGCGTCTAGGCTCTCCACATATTTTCACCAGTGTGTATGCTCATTTGGATTTCATTAATAGTACGCTTGGAAATACAACTGTGACCTTGTGTGCTTCTAGCTAGAAACTCATAACTGTATTTGTCTTTCCGGCCCCCACGTACGAAAAAACGAATGGGCCGAGCTTGGCCCAAGCTCGGTGGCCGGCCTGCC
>NW_021683133.1:0-5351 GCF_001412515.2 Diachasma alloeum | reverse complement strand
TATTCATTAAGAAAAAAAAACCATGTGCTAAAATGGGTTCGTCATTAATTTTTCAAATTGAAAAAAAGGGAATGCATTTGCAAAATGTAAAACATGCATTTTCCAATTTCAATTTTTCCCGCCACTGCCGTCGACTTGACCGACCTAGGCGAGAAGTCGATACTGTCGCCACTTCGCGTCATTTTCCCTATAAGCCTATATAGCCGTACAACACACCAACAATATATTTTTCTTTAATTAATGAATAATAATGCAAATAACCGTGCGAATGTTAATAAATAATTAATCTAACAACTTTTACATTGTTTTTGGGTGTCTTTTACTCCTTTGTAACCTCGAAAATGACTGCCTGGTTGGTGCCCCGTAACAACCGGGCAACTTAATCGCCAGGGATAGTACAATTAATAACCTCGACAACACATAGTTATACGATACAACCCACAATTTCTGCTGATGGCAAATTACTGTCACCTCTCTTCCTGGTTTTGAAAGAACCTTCAGGAACTTGAGACCCTATCGTGGAGCAGAATCTTTTCAGACCATTCAATGTTTTTGTCACTGCCTCAAAATCGAGGAAACTCACTTCAGGTAAGATAATGTTCAAGACAGAAGAGCACTTGATATTCTCTATACATTAAAGACGATCATTAAAATGTTCTTAATTTTTAGAGCATTTCAAAACCTGGTTGAAGGAAGTATTTTTCCCGAATGTTGGACCTAAAAGTCCGCTGCTGATAGAANAGACCCTATCGTGGAGCAGAATCTTTTCAGACCATTCAATGTTTTTGTCACTGCCTCAAAATCGAGGAAACTCACTTCAGGTAAGATAATGTTCAAGACAGAAGAGCACTTGATATTCTCTATACATTAAAGACGATCATTAAAATGTTCTTAATTTTTAGAGCATTTCAAAACCTGGTTGAAGGAAGTATTTTTCCCGAATGTTGGACCTAAAAGTCCGCTGCTGATAGAATCGTGGGGCGGTCACTGCCCTGAAGCGGTACGAAAAGCAACACCTCCAAATAAAGAGTTATTAACTATGTTGATACCGAAAGGTACCACTGTTCGGTTTTAGAATATGGAGAAATTATGTCCGTCATTTTTCGGATACCATTGTCCTCCTTGATCCCCTGGCGAAGTAGCATACATGGAGTTCTATGTATGCTTCCATGTATGCTTACATGTATGTTGATTTGAGGTAAAAAAGGTCTAAAATGACTGGAATAGGTTTCCAAAAATAATTTAAAAAATGAAGATGAGTAATTTGTTGCAATTCAACCCCTTTAGGTGGTTTATTGCAATAAATACGAAAAAATTGTTGATAGCGTGAGAAGGCTCGATGGGGGAATGCCGTGGGATGGCAGCAGTGTCGACTTCTTGACTGGGTCGGTCAAGTCGGCAGCGTTTGGCGGGAGAATGTTGCTGAATTTGAAATGTTATAATTTGAAATGTTATAACCAGGGCTCGGAACTTTGCCCGATTACGATTGTCAATAACAATTGAATGATTGTTGATAACAATGGTAATCACATGAAGTTCGGGGCCGTGGTAATAAAATAAATACTAATATTTCGGATTTTCACTATGACCCTTATCTATGACCGTCATTGTGATCATTATTCTTTACCCTCATCCTGACCCTTATTTTTGACCCTCACTCTGACTAGTATTTTTGACCCTTATTATGATCCATATTTTTAACCCTCATTTCTGACTCTTACTTTTGAGACTCATTCTGACCAGTATTTTTGACCCTCATTATGACTCTTATTCTTACTCTTACTTTTGACCCTAATTCTGACTTTTTTCCTTACATTCATTATGATCATTATTTTAATTAACACGTGCCCTTCTCCACAATTAGTGCCTGAAAAGGAATTTTTCCAAGAACGTGTTTCACAAATAAATTCGACATTTGTATTACTACAGTTTTATTTTAAAAAATCATTTCATCACACTCTAAACTGAGAGTTCAATGAATGTTTGACTCAGGGAAACTTCGTACAAAAATAATGGAAGAACGAAAATATAAAATTGGTATTTCTCAATATATTATCGAACGTAGATTACGTATTATATGGTAAGCGATACCAACAAGACATGAATAAATTCAAGCATAACTTTTTACATAAAATTACCTAGTTATCACAGACACTTCTATAAGTCCCATACTTTAATCAAGGACTGTCTTTCATTTCATTAGTTTATTCGCCTGAGATACACTCTGTCGGGTTTTTATCACCTCTTATATTCACCCTCTAGGGTTTTTACATATTGTTCTCCATCCTCAAAGTAAGGTTATAAAATAAACACCAAAATTCAGGAAATTTGTGAAAATTTGGAGGCTATTCAGCCATTTTCATTATTTAAAGGAAGCTAACGTTTTTTTAAAGGAAATTCTGGTGATTTTGAGAACTTTCAGGAAATTACTAGGGAATTGAGGGTGATTTTTTTGGAATTTCATGGAAATTCAAGCAGTTCCTAGAAATTTCAATACCATCTAAAAAATTCGGGAAATTTCAAAGGAATGCAGGGAGTCTCTTCAAGTTTGAGGGAATGAATTAGATAAGATTCAAGATATTTCACGGAAATTCAAGTGATTCCGCCGCAATTCTGGATGTTCTTAGGAATGCCAAGAGAATTCGAGAACTTCCTCGAATTTCAGAGGAAATTGGAGGACTCGTTAGAAATACTTGAGTAATTCAACGAGTTTCGAGAAATTTCAAAGGAATGCAAGGTTTTTTTAGATATTTCTAGGGAATTTACAAAATTGGTATGAACTTAGGGGAAATTTAGAGAATTTGAAGAAAATTTTTGTGAATTCAATAACAGTCTAGAAATTTATATGAAATTAGAGGAATTTCTGGAAGTGCAGAAATTTTGACGCAATACGAAGGAATTCATGTATTTTATGGAAATTTTTAGGGAATTAACCGAATTGCTAGGAATTTCGAGAGAATCAGGGAGTTTCTACATAATTCAGATGAATACATGAACTTTCTATAAATTAAAAAAAAATGAAATAAGTCATCTGAGCCTAATTTTATGAGACAATTTTTTTGATTTTTTTACGCGTAATTTTTTTTCACTGAAAATTTGGCCCAAAAGGTCATATGAACTCTTTCCCAGGGAATATGAAATCTCCATGTCTTTTATGATTCTGAGTTATCTGAGCCCAATTTTTCGAGATAATTTTTTTCATTTTTTATGGGGAATTTTTCAATTTTTTCAAAATACGGATAAAAAAGTCATAAACACTTTCCTTGGGAATAAAAAATTTTCACGTTTCAGATATGTCTGGATCATTTGAACCTAATTTTTCGGAACATAGTTTTTGGTCTGCTTAAAAATAATTAGGAAACTTTAAAAATTCGAGCCCAGGGATCTTATACATACTTTTCCAGTAAAATTTTCATTTCTCAATTTCTTCGCAAAAAAGTTTTCGATGGAAAACAAAAAACATTTTTAATTAATGAAAAAAATCAAAAAAAGGAAAAACAGGGCAGAAATAATTTTTAGATTGAATAGAGTGGAATCCCACCTTCATTTTTGGATACTTTCCGAAACAAAAAGTTAGTTCCACAACAAAAATGAAAAATCTGCAATCCCGATGCGGAAAGATGATACAACGCAAAATTTTTAACTTTTTTCGGAATTTCAGGACATTTCTGGTGAAGTGAACAACTTCAAACCATGCTTAATCGAAAGAACGGGAAATTTTCGCCAATAATACATATTGAAGACTCTGTGACGGCGCTAACCCACGTGAAACTCAAAACTTGAAATATAAACCGTAGACTTATCCATAACTCGATGCGAAACTCAAAACAGCCGGAGTGTTATCACCTTCGGCCTCTGCTCCTCGATGTCCCCCACGAAAATCCTTGAAAACCGAATAATCGAAATAAACGGGAAAACGAGAAAAATGTTGTCGGGCGCCAGCTGACTTTTGTTCCAGCGGTGTCAACGAACCGCATTAAAGAGAACCATACGAAAACTTAGCCATAATTGGGGAGATCAAGGGAGAGGTTGCGGAATTAGCTCGACTAGCTCGGTGGTATTCGGAGAGAGGGGTAGGATCGGGCGCTCGGTCTTAGGAAGGATGTCGCGAATTTACCAAAAGATACAGAAAAATCAAAAAGAAGAATCAGAAAATTAATTAACTAGGGGATGAGAAAATTACTTTAAATTTACTCCGTGATTTGTTCAATTTCTCAATAATATTCCAACTGAAATAGAATTTCTATTCTTCATAAATAAAATAAATTAATTTCAATTAAATTCAACAGAATTAAATTCAATTAAATTGCCGAGAGTGAGAGTACGCGAATTGACCTTGAGAGAGAGGTTATCGCGAAGGGAATAGGAGGTCGGAAGAGTCCAGGCCAACGATCTCTTCGCATCGTCCAGAAGCTGGAGTGCTGGAGGATCCGAAGGCTATATCAATTCCGATGCGATGATCTCGGCGAATCTCCTCAGAATAATAAATGACAATTAATGGGCGAGGGACTCCAATATACAACTGTCACTTAAGAGTGCCATTTTGCCCCATATTTGAGTCCGTTCTCCATCAAGAGTGTCGTGACGTCACAGGGAAATTCCTGGGGCTCGCAAGCTTCAATGTCGTGATTTTCGGGGTCTCTTCTTCCAAGAAATCTTAAATTAACAACTTGAAACATTGGGGGAACTTTACTGAGCTAGAAGAGCACTCATTTGAGGCTTCAATTCGCTCTAGAAAGAGAATAAACCGCCATGTGCATGACAGCGTCACCCACGGCACGTGAGGAGCATGTGTGCACTTATAGGCCTGTTTTATCCACTTTTTCCCACTAAAATTGGCACTGGACATTCCCCATACGTTCTCGAGGGTCCTCGTGAACTAATTATGCACTCAGAAAGTGCATTAATTGTTCACAAGACCTCCTGGTAAACGGAGAGGGCACAATGGCGCCATGGCAAGGCATGGGCCATGTGCGGCCTTTTATTGGGTCTCACTGTCCATTTTCACTATCACTGGAGAGTTACTGGGGTTTTTTTTATCACTGGGGAGAGGTCTAGGAAGCCGAACGAGGGTTTTATGCACTCACTGGTGCATTTTTCCTATCGCTCGGAGGAGTCTTGGTGGTTGGGAATGCATCTCGGTGTCACTCTAGTGAACGCCGGCGCACTTTTCCCGGAGGTCATCACTAGGCACACTGGGAATAAATGCACTTCTCTCCTCGGGAGAGAGTGCACATGGTGAATAAGAGTGTACTTACCATGTTCCTCGTGTCGGCCCTCGGCGATGGTCTCCACCAACTCCCTCAATCGTTGCGGATGTTCTCGGGGATGTCGTCGCAGTGGCTGCTCGG
>NW_021683132.1:0-1085 GCF_001412515.2 Diachasma alloeum | reverse complement strand
ATTTTCAAAAACCAGAAAACAAATAAAATTCGAATTATAATTTTTTTTCGTTTTTTTTCGTTTTTTTCATGTCAGTAATCTGACAAGTCATTCATCAATCTTCCCATCGACTCACAACCTCTCCATCTTTATCGTCACGCGTCCAAAATATTTTNATTTGTTTTTCTTATTTTTCGATGTCTGCAATGAGACACGTCATCGAGACCTACTGGAAATAAAAGAAAAAAAAATTCTTCGGTTTCTTAATTTAAGTTTTTTTGAAATTAATTCTCGGCGATAATGGGCCGGAAGGGGTGGAGTGGGTAGGTGACGATGTACTACATAAAAAACCAATTTTTTTTTAATATGAACATTTTGAAAAAATCTTTTTCGGCCCTGGAATAAGTAGTATCAGAATTAAAAAAATAAAAAGTCAGACAACATTAAAAAATCAAAATCCAAAAAAAAAATGGCCTAATTCAAAAACCGAAGGGGAACTTTCGATTCCAAAAATCATCCTCTACAATACCTTCCGAGGAAAGTGATCGGTTACGGGACACCCAGTATATATGTATATATATATAGTAACGTGTTATTTTCCGTCACAAATAGCAATGTTGGTTATTCGACCGTTTCGCGTGTGGGTTACGAATTTAAAAATCACCAGACGGGAAGTCACCACCCGACAGCGGGAGTCACGAGAGAGATTAAGTATATTTTGTTAATTTTTTTGTTTTGTATCGTCTTCCGGATTGTTTGAATCGAATCTGGCGCCGACATCGTGGGACTGAGGTGGCAATGTCTCCGGGAATCGTCGAGGGACTTCGGGACACTTCGAGTTCGTGATGAGAGCTTNACCTTCCGAGGAAAGTGATCGGTTACGGGACACCCAGTATATATGTATATATATATAGTAACGTGTTATTTTCCGTCACAAATAGCAATGTTGGTTATTCGACCGTTTCGCGTGTGGGTTACGAATTTAAAAATCACCAGACGGGAAGTCACCACCCGACAGCGGGAGTCACGAGAGAGATTAAGTATATTTTGTTAATTTTTTTGTTTTGTATCGTCTTCCGGATTGTTTGAATCGAATCTGGCGCCGA
>NW_021683131.1:0-5693 GCF_001412515.2 Diachasma alloeum | reverse complement strand
TTCAATTCGAGGGAGCGTCAGCGCCATCTACAGATGTCGCCAAGAGTGGGGAAATTGTCGCCCTCTACAAACCAGTGGCTCCCTCGCATACTCAATCATCGAAGTAGTTTCCTACTTATCCAACATTTCCGCCCGCCTTCGTTTTTGAAGACGACGACTCAGTCATTTGATCCGATGTGATTCAATAGGTAACGGACAAATTTTCGTGAGTGGGCGTTTCATGGTGGTGCCAGTGGTTTTCATAGTGACCACGCGTACAATTCCATCCTGACCAGGATGAACCTGAATGATTCTGCCCAAGGGCCATTTGGCAGGGGGGTATCTCTCATCTATAATAAGCGCGAGATCTCCAACTGCTATTGGAGATGAAGATTTGTTCCATTTGTAAGCGGTTTGCAATTTCTGAAGATATTCTTTTGACTATTTTGATCAGAAACTTTGAAGCATCTGAGAGAGATGCTGCCAACGAGAAAGTCTTGATGACTTGAAACATTCAATATTTGGTTCAGCGACCAACGTCAGCGGGTGTCACACAAGAAAATAGCCGGGCGTTAAGACTCCGAGATCATCAGGATCATTCGTTACTGGACATAATGGCCGAGAGTTTAAGACAGCTTCGATTTGGGCCAGTAAGATGGTTAATTCTTCATAAGTGAGAGAAGCCTCTCCAATGACTCTGCATAAGTGATATTTCATGGATTTTACGCCTGCCTCCCACTTCCCTCCGAAATGAAGGGCAGCAGGTGGAATAAATGTCCACTTGGTTGCATCATTTGCAAGTAGAGTCGAAAGTTTTTCATGTTCAGACGAAGTTTGTGAGAAAAGCTTCTTTAGCTCTTGATTAGCTCCCTTAAAATTGGTCCCAGAGTCGCTGGTCAAGGTCGCACAAATTCCTCTGCGTGCAGTAGAACGTTTGTAAGCCGCTATGAAGGCGTCAATTGTGTAATCAGTCACTACCTCAAATGGATTGCTGAAGTTGAAAAACAAACAAATACAGCGATCCAAGGCTTGTAAGTGCGAATATTCTTTCCTCTCCATGTTTTGAGTTGGTAAGGACCGGCATAATCCACGCCAGTGTGGAGGAAGGCTCGAGATGGATTCACTCTCGAAGGAGGTAATTGACCGATGATCTGTTGATCTCTTGTGTATGTCGATATCGGGTGCACTGGACACATTTGAGAATGCATGAACGCACTGAAATGTGTCCACCCATAATCCAGTAATTGTTTCGTATGTAACTCAATGTGTCTTGCGTAGATCCATGAAAAGTTCTTAAATGGACATCTCTAATAATTAGAACACTAAGTGGGCTATGCTCCGCAAGGATGTATGGATGCTTAGTTGTTTGATTTAATGAGGAATGTTCCAATCGTCCCCCTACACACAATAGTCCTTGAGAATCAATGTATGGCAGAAGTCGAATCAGACGGTTTGACTTTGGGAGGTCGTTCTTAGATGCAAGGGTGTTGATTTCAAATTTGAAATGATTTTGTTGGACTTCCTTCACCCAAAAAAGTTTGGCTTGTTCCAGTTCTTCTGGCGTTAAAGGATGTTTCAATGATGAATTGAGTTGTCCCTTAAACCGTGAGATAACTTGATTGCATGTAGCTGTGGCACGAAACAGGATTTTCAATGACGAACATCGACCGAGCATGCCCCAGAAGGGATGTTCTCTCAAGGTTTGTATCGCAACTATTACTTGAGGTCTTCGTTCTTCCAACTCTCTTGATGATGTCACTTGAGGAATAGTGAAATTGGGCGAATGTGATTGATCCTTTCGTAACCATGATGGTCCTGTCCACCAGAGAGAATGGTCTTTAAGTTGGGAGGCAGATAATCCTCTGGTGGCACAGTCTAGGATTTTCCTTGCCTGGTAAGTACCTCCACTGCGCTGAAGCAAGAGCTTCTTGAATCAAACATACTCCGTTGTGAGCATACTCTTTCCATCGCGATGGATGATTATTGACCCACGTAAATACAATTGAGGAATCTGTCCAAAGGTAGCAGTCGACCCTTTTCTGAAGATCGAGGACTCTCAGAATAGTAGTGATCAGTTTGGTTAGCATGACTGCTGCTGTCAGTTCCAATCTTGGTATTGTAAGACGCTTCAATGGTGTGACTTTCGTCTTGGCACACAGAAGATTGACACATCTCATTTTGATGATTAATTGATCGGATGAAGACCGTGGCAACCATTGCGTTTTGAGAAGCGTCACTAAACCCATGAATTTCGAGGTTACAACTAGTTGTTGTTCCAATCCATCGTGATATTTGGAGTTCCTCGAGTCCCTCAGCGTCCTTGAGAATTTGCTCCCAGGCCTTTTGTTGCAGTTTAGGAAGCTGAGTATCCCAAGAAAGTTTAATTGTCCATAACTCCTGCATGAAAAACTTGGACTTGATGAATAGTGGGTACAATAGCCCAAGTGGATCAAAATTCTGTGCTATCTGAGAAAGCACTTGTCGTTTGGTTGTGGAAGTTGTCGATGAAGCGGTCTGTCTAAATTGGAAGGTATCTGAGACTCAATTCCATGATAGTCCAAGGGCGCGAGTTACTGTGTCTTGAATTGGAATGAACGTCACCTCATCTTGGTGCTGGTGTGGAATTTTCTTCAATACCTCCACGTCATTGCAACGCCATTTTCTCAAGGGAAAGCCGCCCGTCATGCAGAGAAGATTCACTTGATGGGCTTTTTCCTGAGCTTCTCTTATTGTATCAGCGCCACCAAATACATCATCGACATAGCGTCCCTTTATAATAAGCTCTCGAGCTAATGGAAATTTCTCACCTTCATCCTCAACCAATTGGAGCATTGACTTGATGGCCAAGTATGGTGCACAAGCGAGACCATAAGTTACTGTTACTTCACAATGTTCTCTCCCTCTCACCAGAGAATTCGCTGAAACCTTCAGTCATCAGGGTGAATTTTAATTTGTCTATACATTTTGGTTACATCTGCCGAAAACAGGTACTTGAACTGACGTAGCCAGATAAGAATGTCGAAGATGTCAACTTGAATTTTAGGTCCCGTGTGCAGCAGTTCATTTAGAGGCAAACCTTGTGATACTTGACATGAGTCACTGAAGACAACTCTCAATTTAGTGGTAGTACTTGACTCTCGAATCACTCCATGGTGAGGGAGGTAAAAGCCGAATTCAGGCTCTGGCTGATTAGAAGGTACTCGTACCATGTGTTGAAGATCTTCATATTCCCTCAGAAATGCTGAATAAGCTTGATGGAATGTTGAATTGACTTTGAACTTGGATTGTATAAGTCTCAACATCTTAATAGCTGGAGTCCAAGAATTCCCTAGTTGATTCTGAGGTGTTTTGAAGGCTAGTCGAACTATATACCGTCCACTGGAGTCTCGTGTGTGTGTCACAGCAAAATGATCTTCACACTGTTTTGCGTTACACGACAACTGTCCCTTAGTTGTCGATGAAATCTCCTCGTGATGCCAGAAACGCTCCAATAAGGAACACAAGTCATGGTCTACTGAACAATGGAAGATTTGAACTTTGTTGGTTTCTGAGCTGACAATGGTTGGTCCAGAGATTACCCAGTCTAATGTTGTTAGTTGAGCTACTGGTGAATTGGGTGGTCCTTCAATGATAGAACCCTCCAGAAGTTGTCCATAAACATCACCGCCAATGATAATGTCAATATCTCCTGGTTGAGTATAGTATGGATCAGCTAGTTGAATGTTTTGCAGGTGAGACCGCGTTGTTTGTGATGACTCAACCATGGGAATTAATCCGGTTAATTTAGGTGAGCGTGCAGGGTGACTTCAGCAGATGATTCAAAATATGGTTTAATCTTCAAGAAAGCGAGTCCTCTGGTAGAACCAGCTGTGTTGCTTCCAATGCCCTTAATCGGTATTGAAGATGATTGAGGAGTCAAATGTAGGCGTTGCACTAAGTTCTCAGTGACTAAAGATACCTCTGATCATTGGTCGAGAAGTACTCGTACATCAAGAGTCTGTCCGTGTTGATTAATGACCTTGGCGCGTGCAGTAGCCAAGAAAATGATGGATTGTTTCTCAGTAGAAGAATTTGCATATGATGTACTTGCCCGACTTGTTAGTCCAAGGTTGAGTTGTCTCGAACGTTGCCACTAGGTTCATTTTCTTTGTTTGAGGAGTTGGATAGATGCAGAAGCGTATGATGTTTCTTACTGCCACACTTGCGGCATCTCTTTATTGACTGACATTTGGCTCGTCGATGTGGTCCCAAACAGTTATAGCACATTTCGTTAGAAGTCACGTAGTCCCATCTTTGTTTAGTTGTCTTGTTTTGGAACTGTTGGCACGATGAAATGGAATGATCACCAGAACACAAACTGCACGATTGTTTTCCTGAAGACACAGTATGTGCGGTGAGTCGAGGGTGAGAACTGGCCTTGACTGGTTGTGACTTTTCATAGGCCTGGAGAGATCGTAATCTCATGATTAGGAACTCTTCAAACTGTTATCACGTTGGCGGTTCTTTGGTGGACCCCAAATGCTGCTCCCAAGCCTTCACTGATTCGGAATCTAGCCGCTGGACAGAGACGTATACAAGAATATCATCCCATTTGTCTACCGGACGTTGAAGAGTCTCCAAGGTTCTTATCAGCTGGGTTACAGTTGTATACAGTTGCCCCAGCTCGACACCAGACTCCTTAGTCACCTTTCTCAATGTAAGCAGTGACTGGAGAGCTGCATTAACCAGGAGACGATCGTTCTCATAAAATGCTAGCAGGGAGTCCCACGCTCTTTGGAAGTTCTCAGCTGTCAGAGGAGTATTTCTGATGAATAGTTCGGCAGGACCAGTAAGACAGGATTTCAAATACTACAGCTTCTCTACTGCAGATAGCGTAGGATTCGATATCACCAGCGAAACAAACATATCTCTGAAGTGCAACCAGTCAGAAAGATTCCCGTTGAATTTGGGTAGTGCAATTCGAGGAAGCTATGCAGCGTAATAACTCGGTGCTGGCGTGGAAGATTGTTGCACAGATGGTGAGGGTGCTGGTGGATTCAAGGCCATTTCATCGAGAAGTGCTGTCATCCGTGCTACTGTTTCGAGGTATCGTTCTCGAGTACTGGCGAAGATCCCTTCTATGAAGTAGATGTGTTGTTCAATTCTCAGCCGGTCCTCCAACTCTAATTCAGGGATAGCTAAATTGATGGCAAAGTCAGAAACAGCGAAACTCTCCCATTGGTCTTCGACATCCTGAAGCCTCGTTTCCACTCGCTGACGTGTGACGATCCCAGTGTTAATAAGGTTCTCGTATGCCCGAGCGATGGATCCAGCTTGGACAAGCTGTTGATCCAACCTTCGCTCGATATGGTCGAGTCTCATTGCGCCCAAATAGGCTCGAAGGACCAGAATTAATGTTAGAATTATTGGTTGCCGGACTGGACAGAAATAAGATTCAAAGGCGAGGATTGAGTTTTCCTTTTTTTTTTATTGGCGAAATTGAGTTTCAAAATTTACAGCGAATGTGAGTTGTCAATGGATTTGAGACGAGAAAGTTCTCAAGTGTCCTTGAGAAGCGGGTTAACAATCACTAGTCCAATGCGGTGACCCAGTGAACTCACATCTCTCGATGATTTGCCTCGGGTCTAGCCTCAATATGGTCAAGCGGTGTGCTCATAGAAAGTTTGCCTCTTCTCGAACTCTCTCGAAGGTTCTACTGACCTTGAAGTCCTTGA
>NW_021683130.1:0-1268 GCF_001412515.2 Diachasma alloeum | reverse complement strand
GATTGATGTATGAAATTGCTGTTGTGTTATCAATACGTAGCAATAAATCACAGTTCTTGAGATCTTTCGCGAAGCATTTCAAGCCATAGAACGCGGCTTTCAACTCTAGGTAGTTTATGTGATAATCTCGTTCTTCTTCTCCCCAAAAACTATGGGTTTTTTCCTGTTTCCAACAGGCGCCCCAGCCGGACAGGGATGCATCAGAGAAAATTTCCATTACGAATTTTGGGCTGGAGATCTGATTGAAAATGTTGAAAATATTATTTTTCCACCAGGTTAAGTCGTCGTTAACTCTAGGTGTCAGTTTCATGAATGATTCCTAGTTATCTCCGTGTTCTTGGAGGGCAAGAAATTTTTCTCGTTCGAGACATTTGATGTGGGCTGGGCCATACTTTGTTGCTAGGCAACAAGAGCTGAGCGTTCCTACTAGAGATGCAAATTCACGAATTTTATAATTTGAATGAATCTTAAATTTTTGGAGCAAATTAAAATTTTTTTCTCTTTTGTCTTCTGGCAATTCCAGTTTCATTTCATTTGAATTCAAGATGAAACCGAGAAATTTTCGCTTATGCGCTGGTTGAAGTTCGCTCTTTTCTTCATTGATAATGAAGCCTAATTCTTGGAGGAATTTTCGTGATGTGTTGGTGTTTTCTGAGCACTCGTTTTTAGTGTGCCCGAATAGAAGGATGTCGTCAAGATAAATAACTGAGGTGAGCCCTAGTTCTCGAAGTGACGTCATTATCGGTTACATCAGTTTGGTGAAGACGTATGGGGCCGTGTTTCATCCGAAGGGAAGACAATTAAATTCGAAAAGTTCTCCGTTGAAAGAAAATCTTAAGAATTTTTTGGAAGAATCCGCGATTGGAACTAAATAGCATGGAACTAAATGCATCTTTCAGGTCGAGAGTCGTCATGAAACAATTTGGTTCAGTCAGATCGCGGGCTGTGCGGATACCTTCCAATTTGAAATGTTTTGTACTGATAAACTTATTAAGTTTTTTAAGGTTCAAAATGAACCGAGAAGTACCATTAGGTTTGGGAATAAGGAAAATATCGGATAAAAACTGGCCCTCACAATTTTCACATCTCTGAATAGCTCCTTTTTTGAGAAGCTCATTTATCTGGTCTTTCATTTGAGCAAACTCTTTTTTCGACCAGTGTGGTTCCCTTGGAGTTGTTAATTGGATTGGTGGTGTGGTAAAAGGAATAACGTAACCGGTAATCCAATTGAGGACAGTTTTATCTGAGATATATTTTTCCCATATTGG
>NW_021683129.1:0-1069 GCF_001412515.2 Diachasma alloeum | reverse complement strand
TCTCCCTGAATTATAGTTGTGACCGTGAAAAATTCAATTGGAATTTGAGTTTTGGGATGAAATTATCGTGGGATTAATTTGTTTTGGGACGAGTAGAACCCGTTCAACTCTGAGTTTCAATGAAGAGACTTGCTTATACCAAAAATATTTCGCTGTCACAACTGAAACGTTCGCTGAGACAGTAACAACTAATATTCATTGCTCATAGGCTTCCTCTTTTCGTCACAGACAATGGGTTCTCCTCAGATGATGAAAAAATCATCAATCAGAATAGTTAATAGCGAATAATCAACATTACCTGTTGCATGTTATATATTGACTCTTTAAGATGCAATAACAATGTTGACGAGAAGTGGACTAATTTAATAATTGAATTGAGTTGTCAAGTTTGTGAATAATTTTTCTCAAATATGAATTACTGATTTTTGTAATTGAATTTGTCAATTAATTTTGATGTTGTGTTTAGTACCTTTTTCTGTAAAAATAAAGTGAATATCGTTCTCTCCCTGAATTATAGTTGTAACCGTGAAAAATTCAATTGGAATTTGAGGTTTGGGATGAAATTATCGTGGGATTAATTTGTTTTGGGACGAGTAGAACCCGTTCAACCCTGAGTTTCAATGAAGAGACTTGCTTATACAAAAAATATTTCGCTGTCACAACTGAAACGTTCGCTGAAACAGTAACAACTAATATTCATTGCTCATAGGCTTCCTCTTTTCGTCACAGACAATGGGTTTTCCTGTGATGATGAAAAAATCATCAATCAGAATAGTTAATAGCGAATAATCAACATTACCTGTTGCATGTTATATATTGACTCTTTAAGATGCAATAACAATGTTGACGAGAAGTGGACTAATTTAATAATTGAATTGAGTTGTCAAGTTAGTGAATAATTTTTCTCAAATATGAATTACTGATTTTTGTAATTGAATTTGTCAATTAATTTTGATGTTGTGTTTAGTACCTTTTTATGTAAAAATAAAGTTAATATCTTTCTCTCCCTAAATTATAGTTGTGACGGTGAAAAATTCCATTGGAATTTGAGGTTTGGGATGAAATTATC